>NC_069126.1:22738472-22813472 GCF_026914265.1 Mya arenaria | reverse complement strand
ATCAACCTAGATTATAACGGTATTTGTAAATGAAAGTGTCACTTAGAGCAAAAACCAACATGTTAACCTCGACTCTCTAAAACATTAATACTCAAACATTAATAACTGAGGTGAGCGTAAGAGTTTCTGAAATGGTTCTCTTATTATGTTTGCTTCAATGTCGTTATTTCTGATACCTATTTTTTTTCAACACAGTTTTCGACTGAGGTAAGTGTCATTCAAGCTCAGATTTTTTTGAATTTTCTATTAGACTTGATCGACCCAAGCTGTATTTACATATTGAATGAACGTCAAAATTAGGCGATGTAAGAACAAGAAATGTTTGAAAAATAGTGCCATCTGTTTCCGAAAACCTGTGAGAAGAATTTGCTATTTTAATGTCAGTTTACTTGTTATTTTTAATAGGAAATGTCATTCAATACCACATTGTTATGTCTCATTTTTTTATGTTCCAGACTTCATACCAATCAAATCCAAAACATAATTTTAAAGATTGGCAAAGATCAATGACAAATGATAAGACATATATATTACGCTTCATAAGACATAGTTGACTATGGCTTTGGGTTGAAAATTGCCGCAGTGAAAATTATTATCCTTAGGCAATTATTCTTCCCATTGTGGCAATAATCAACTCAAAGTCATGGTCAACCATGTACTATTATATAAATAAACTAGTTTAAATCAATATCGAGAAGACTCTTGATGCAGTACATCTATAATTTCACAGACTAGTTCAAGGCGGTAATCTAATCGTTAGTCGATAAGGCTATTTTGATTCGCTTCTGGCCAGTTTGTGGTGTTTGTACGTCGGTATGTTGTGCTTGTATGTAAGTACAATGGGGCAATCTCATTAACAAACGTACGACTAAATATCGTTAGATCAAGAACTTCGATTTGGTATTATATAACTGGGTAACATAACAAATGTAACAGAAATTGGACTTGTAAACTAAAACAAACTTACCATTTCATTATGATTTGTACGACATATAAAAATTACTACGCAGTGATACATATTCGAAGTTTCTGTTCGACACGGTCGTTGGTAAGAGGGTCTCTAATAGTATGAAGCTGCTTTGTTCAAGCTTTAACCAGGTTTATCATTCAGAGGTTTCTTGAGTTTTGTGAATTTGTTGTAAATTGTCTACACGCTACGGATTGCACTTTCAGGGCTTTGCCAACTAATAACTGTTTATATATGAAAAGTAATGCATAAACAGACTTAAACAACACTTTAAACACAATAAACATATATTTTACATTAACAGCAATAAGTGTTTAAGATAAAATAAAAATGTTGGTTCAGTAGGATTCCATAAAATAATATTTCGATATGTAAAAACACAAATTTGTTTTCTTAAGCACGGCAACGGGAAGTCTGTGTGCACAGCTAAGGTATTTCTATTCTAATATTTGAGCTTAATACAACTCAAGATGATGGCCTGAAATCTTAAATGCATTAACAAAATCATGCTAAGATGACGTCGTACCAAAATTAATTGAACATTTGCAAGTTGTGTAGTCACATCAATCAGTAGACGTTTTTTTGGGACAATATTCGGAAAAAGACATTGCTTCTTTGGCTAGTGCTATTTTTTTCTTAAAATATTCAGTATAAGGAATTCCTAATTCAACATCAAAATAAAATTAAATAATTTTGATTTATTTTAGAATGAGCTTAAATTTAACATGTTTAGGTTCTATTGATTCTTCAACGAATAAAATCAATTTCTTTTCATCCAAAATGTCAAGGTCACGTTCACGATGCAATCTCCATTCATGTTGCACACTCCATTCACGATGCACTCTCCATTCACGATGCACTCTCAGTTCACGATGCACTCTCAGTTCACGATGCACTCTCAGTTCACGATAAACTCTCAGTTCACGATGCACTCTCCGTTTACAATGCATTTTCCATTCACGATGCACTCTAGGTTCACGATGAACTCTCAGTTCACAATGCACTCTCCGTTAACGATGCACTCTCCATTCACGATGCATTCTTCATTTACGATACACTCTCAATTTTCTATAAAGCCCTCAGTATAATCCTTACGGCTTTTATTAATTGTTCCAAAGCGGTAGCTCAATTATTGAAAATGTAATGCTTGTTATGTTTCTTTTTGTATTGCTCCGTTGCCTTCAGTTCGAAGGATCTACTCTGGCTCGCAATTATTTCAACAAGACGTAGGCTTATGTAAAACAACTGAAAAGGTACCACACATAAGAATGCATTGCTGTTTTGGTCGTATTACATGTGCTTACGTTGTACCCGGGTGCCATGTGAATATCTACGGTCGATGATATACTGGTACCCGTTCATGTTATACCTATTCCAGACAAATAGAAATAATACAGCTTATAATGCTTATGTGTAATAACGTTCCTGACTTGACAAGTTACACACCTACTTTAAAGGCCCGCATTAGTTTGTATAATGTATATAATAAACAAGTTGTATATTGTACATACGCATGGAACGACAACATTTCAATATGTTATGTCTAATGGCAATATGTATAGCTAACCGCGAACATTTCGATTGTAAGATGCACATCTTAAGTATTATTAATTTCCTTTCCACGGAAATGTACGTAGCTCTAATACTCCATCGCAAAGTGTTCCACAACACCTTGCCATCAAGCAGTTTGAAGCGTGAGGTAACATGCAATCCATTCACATTGCTTGCGAGCATTCATGCCAAGGATAAACACCATTGACAGCACTTCTTTAAATTAGACCTTTGATTAAAGTATTTTCATATTCAGAAAACGTTGACAACATTATTATGTTTCGGTTTTAGAACATGTTTGTTGAAATACATTTAAAAAGAATAATTTTGCTCCATCCACGATTTTGTTTTGAACAACATTACAAAAATACTGAAATATTGTTATACATTTGCTCCTAATTATTCTTGGCTTTACACAGCATTCCTTAGGCGTATTCGTCTTTGCCAATTTGAAATATGTCTAGTCAAAGCTGGTCAAAGCTTTCAATAGTTATCCCACCAAAAATTTGATTATAGCCTCGTGTATAGCGTATCGATCGTTCAAATATACAACTTTAGAAATAGATATTGACATATAAATTAATACATACTCACTTTTGTTATGTACGCCCCCCCCCCCAAAAAAAAAAAAAAAAAAAAAAAAGAAAAGACAAACGCGGATAGAAAGCATGTTTCGAAGAGTGTTAGTAGCTGGGGTGTCTTTTGCGTTCATTTTAATTAACACCTCAATCATATTAGTAATATCACTTTCAAAGCCGGAGCCGCTGTATATGCCGGCGATTACTTTATATGTTTTAATGTTAACACTGCAAAACTGAAAAGAATGGAAAATAATGACATACGTTTCAACATAAAATCACATTTGTATCAGCAAACTATGTTTCTTCCGAAAATTTCAAACGCCATCTCTTGAATTCCAGTCTGTTTTAAGTGATTTTTGGGTCAAATAGAGAAATTGACATCACTGGTAGCGTCTTCGAGTAGCTGGACGAAGAACATTAAAGTATAGTTAGCTAACTATAGTTTTGTGAATGATTATTTCGTCTAAATCGTATTTCATTCATTTGTAGACCTAGTTAAGCCTGTAATTATGCGAGCGGCTTCTTATTGAAGTTTTTGTCAGATTTCGTATTCATCTACCCTTATACACCCTAAATCACGGAGGCAAAAAAATATGTATGTTCTATATATCATTGAGTTTGTTTCCACTTATTTTGAATTTTGTTGCCATGGAGTTAGTACCTAAAACGCTGGTGTTCTTATTTGAGTTACATGATCGTGCTATTTACAGTCATCACTGAATAATCGGTGGATTTATAAGTCCGAAAGGGTTAACAAATGCGTAATTAGACGGTCTCAACGATTGTTTTCATTCCTCGCCCTGATATTTACAAATAATTAACAATCACTGGCACATACTCGTAATTGCTTTGTATGCAAAACGTCTTTCGTTAAAATTTAACTTCTTAGCCCCTTTTTTATATTCAGATACATACTGAATTGACCTTACGACAGGATTTGATTGACAGGTCCTATCAGTCAATCAGAATGCAGGGCTGATAATCCGTGTTGCTATCCGCCATTGTGTCCGTCAAACTGACCAGAGTCCGTCATATACATGCGCTGGCAATTCCTCGCCTTTTTAAGTATTATGGTAAAAAGGTGTTGTCATGGCACTTGTAATTCGGATACAAGGTAGCCAGGCCGACTAAAGATGGCTTCCAATTCGTTCCGTATTCGAAACCAGCGAGTTATTTAGAAAAATGCAAGTGCTGTATCAGACTGTGGAAGACCTCATCAACAGCTGAACTTGGAAATTTTGAAAGATCGTTCAAAGGCGAAACATCTATGCGTCTGTACAAAAGTATGTTTTTGAACAAAACTACTTATTTCAATCCGCTCAAAATTTATTTAATACTGAAATTGTCCGTGCATGACCTAAATAAGTGTTACTATTTTTAAACTATAAACATCGTACATTTATGCTTTGGCTTGTGTTGTCAAATCGGCATTAATGGCCATTTAATATCAGGTTCAACATGGACACGATTGATTTCATTCAAGATAGAGGTATTTTTGTTGATACCGTTGTGTAGTTTTTATAAACTGCTTTGCTTTCAAAGTAAATCAGGAAATATCGTACAACTAAATTTTTGTCCGAACCATCGCATGCTTCCGAATCTCATCTACTCGTATGGATCCTATGTAAACAATGGCTTTTGTAGCTGTCATTCCAACACATTTCATAGATTTCTTATTTTCATATCAACACTTTGTCGACGGGAAATCCAATCAAGAAAACCCTGACCCTCAAGCAGCTACTGACCAGCTCACACCAGCTAGGGCTCCTCCAAAACTCAGATAAATATTTGAGCCACCAAAAAAATACGAGAACAGATCGGTCTGAATCGTTAAGGTATTATTTTCTGTATAAAACAATTTATTTCACTGTACATTTAAATCAATTATTATGTTCATTAGAACTTGATTCTGCCAAACATGTGCTGTAAAGACTTAGACTTGTTATGAATAAAGAACAAGTCAAACATGTACATATTTTCATTGTTATTCTTATATTTTGGGCCATTTACGTAAATCTACAATATTTAATGATAGTTCATCTAATGTTCAGAGTCCGGATCACATGCACACTCGATTAATAGTATTCTTAAAGTTGCACTCTCACAGAATTCTAGTTTGACACTTTTCGTCTCAGAATCGGCTTATTTTGGCATTCTTTAAATTAAGACCTAATATATAAATCACAAAGCAAACTTCTCCGAGCCAAAATATTATAAATGCAATCAAATCCTGTGTAAGTTGTCAAAGTGATCAATCTGTGAAAGTGCAGCTTTAACAGTGAAAAATAACTTCTGCTAATGCTATATATTTTAAAATATATTTGCCATTGCAATAAAGAGATATTCACCTACAATATCATACATAAACACCAAAGAAATATCAAAGTTTAAGTAATGTTTGCAAAACAACAATGTATTTAATAAATCTGATATTAAATATGCAACAACTGGTGTTATAATCCAGAACTGGAGCTAACATCATAGAGGTACATCCTTCCAAGAATCCATCAAAACAACATGCTGAACAACTTCAAGAACTCTCTTCAAAAGACCACACTTTCCTGAAATAAATAAAAGATGCCAATATTAAAATAAATCAGTTACATGTATTGTTAAATATTTTAATACTAGCTGTAAATGCTACTGCCTTTGATGTTTGCTTCCTACATGTATATCATAATGAAATATTGACAAGATAATAGCTAATGTTTTGTGGTTGTTGTTTTTCTCTGGACAAATAGTCCATTACTTTTGTACAGCAAAGTAAACCTAAATGTTATAAAAAGCTTTAAAATAGGTCCTACCGATTATTTGTAAAACTTGTCATCACTGGTTTTCTCTTGCGGTTGACATTGCCTGGACTGGCAAATATCATGTGTGTGTGGGGGGGGGCGGTTTCCGGTCTTATGCTAGGTCCCCTGTTGCGGTAGGCTTGTTGAAGACAATAATAAGCCAATAAGAGGACTTCCTCATCTCCATCAATCAGAATACTTTAATGGTGTCAACGGTAAATAGCAGGAGACCCTCCACCAGCCTTAACCGGTAAATGGGGGGAGGGTAGTGTGTGTGGGTTAGAACCAGCTGCCCGGTCAGTTTAGTTGGTTAGAGCGCCGGGCTAGTGTTCTGGTGGTTGTGAGTTCGAGCCCCACACCGGGGGCAATTTTCCTCCCAGGTCTACTTTTACAGCCAGAGTGTGTGAACATGTTCCACAATTTCTGTAAGAACAAAAATCAAAGCATGTGAATGTTTGAGCAATGCAAAAGTTACAGATTGGTATCACCCACGATTGTCACTTGTCAACTATTACATTATTATTCATAAAGGGGAGTGTTCAATCGCTTAGAATTGTAACTTTTTATGAATAACTCCAATAAACCATTTCTGCTCATACTATATAATACAAGGTTATACTGTATAGCTGGCATGTAACTGTTATTTAATGTCACTTCCGGGTTCCCCATTCGGGCCATTTATGATTTACTCATATTGTGCGATGATTTAATCTTTAATTCAACAATACTGTAAGAAGGACCGGTGTTATTAAAAGTTAAACTTACCCTTGTTTGCATTTACAGTATGCGTCACACACACGCTTTTCCTTTGTATCGATGTCAATGTTGACAACATGGCGGCTATCCGATTTTCTCTGACTTGGATAGATTTCACCCCGTCAATGTTAGATATCGTCATTTTCTAAAGATATATCGAGCCTTCCGATGTAGCAGCCAGTTACAAATTCCTTTGACTTCTATTTTTTTCGCATTGTAATATCACATTTAGATAATTTGTCAGGAATATCGGAAAGCGAAACGTTTGTTTGACGGACATAGACAGAGTTCGCTCCCTTGATATCAGGGGGCGTGGCTTAGAAGCCGCTGTCGTAAGGTCAATTAATGCTACCTGTGTTTTTTCAATAACAAATTATAATCTGCAATCTCTATAATATATTCAATCTCTTAACAAATGTCAGCTTTAACACGATCAAGGTAAGCTTATACTATTTATTTTGGCATTATTTAATTATGTGCTCATTTTTATAGTCTGGGACGTCTAAACTTAATAATTTTAAATTTAATCTCGACAAACTTTTTTTTGTTTGTAATTAAAGTTTTAGTTAGTAATTTAGCTAATTAAAAGGAGATTTTTAAAACTGGTATGCTTAAGAAATTTTGAGAAAATAGGGCAAGCAAGCTAGTTATGTTCAAGCAATGTATTCCATCAGATATTGAGTCCCATGATCAATTCGAAAGGATAATTACATCGTCGTCACCTTCATAACAACAGGTAGTTGCTTCAATGATTGCCATTGTAATATACTACGCAACGAATGCTCGTTGAACGAACCAGCGCAGTCATTTTACGACATTTTCAGTAAACATTCTTTTTTCTTTTTTCCTGTATTTACTTAGATAACATTCGGTTTTGAACTTTCCTTTTTCCTTCACTGATTATGTGCCAATTATTAATCAACATTATACAGGAATAAGACCATTTATTCAGTATCAATATATAATTTATGACATTTATAATTGAATAAGTTTAATATGATCCACGATACATGCAATGCAAGTCATATGATGCCAAATAGGTTGATGTGAATTCAAACATATAATTTGATAACTCTGATGCATAATTATAATGATAATATGTACAAATCAATTTCAAACGATATACATAATACCATGAAATATAATTTTATATTGTTTTCAATTAATGCATAAATATATTTCGGCTCATAACCCAACATATCGAGACAAAATTACAAGCATTTGTTAAATTTTTAAAGAAACCTTATACCAAAATATATTTAACAAAATATTCTTCCACTAAGTTGCATATATAATATACTGTACATTGTGTGCTTTTCACAAGCCTAGGGATGAAATCAATAAACTTAAGGCAACCACAAGGACCTGTTAAACAATAGTTATCTAATTAAATCAATGAATGTAATGCAATCATTGGTACTCTTCATTTTCAAATACGATGCTGTGATAATATCAGAAGAAATCATATGGAACAACAGCAAACTACAAATTACCAATAACAAAGCATTTTAATATAAAAAGTGGTATGACAAGGGTGTAATATTTATCTAACATGCAAGTGATATTCTAAAATTTAATACACACATCCTTAGTATTCCTGATGACTTGTAAACTGGCGTACAGATTCAACGTCATAAAATATCATACACTTACGTATTCCGTGAATCAAATCACGGAACATACAAAATGATCTACAATTACTTTATACACCTTAAACTAAAACGTAGATATGGGGAACAAAATTAGAAAACTCAATTTTATCTAAACTTAATCCGATGAATACATTCTCACAAAACTTCTGGTATTCAACTACACAAGTAAATAATGAATATTTAAATCAATGACAAGCTATATACATACGATAATGTTGTCCCAAAGTTATATGGCTTTTGCATATTAAAACAAACGTGCACATGGTTTTGGGGATGACAGCTTACGCTATCGTTTTGGGGTGAATTGAAATGAAAGTGTTCAACGAATTAAAAACACAATGTAGTTCAATCTAAAATGTAGTGCGAGTCATTGCCAAACAAATTGCTATCAAATACATATTCCATTACTGTTAGCAATACATTCAATTTTAATTAAAATATGTGAGTGAAGATAATAATGGTTTATATTGCAGTTCCATACCTTTCCTAAACAAATAAGCATTGTAACGAAAACAATAGTAACAATGAAGAAGAGAGTACTTATAATGGGAGATGGTGACGATTTGAAAAAGCTGTGCTCTTATATAGTGGAATGTTTAAGGCTCGTATATCTCTACGAAAAAAAATACAATACAAATACCAAAAAGTAACCTGTTTTATAAAGAAATTAGTGTTATATGAAGTGAATTACAAAAATGTTTGCAACCTAACGCTTTGTTTGCCTGACATACAATAGTGTATACCTGTTTACATGAATGTAAAATTTTGGAATAAATACAGAAACCAAACAATATTTCAGTAATTATAATGTCTGTATATGTATAAGAGTAAAAGCTACCGTTCACTGAAGGCAGTCAGAAAAGGTACATGAATAGAGGCCCACTCTTAGTGCCGATTAAATCGATTGTTTAACCAACAATCATTATCCCAGTATTATAATTAATATCAATAATTTAATTTTGTATTTAATAGCTCTTTGTTTCAAAAATAATAATTTCTGTTCAAAAAAAAGTTCAACAATAAACATAATCACAGGCAATACAGTAAAAAAACAATACAAGGCAGTATATTTTGTTTAGACGGTATGTCTTCGACCTATTTAAAGATCTACGCAGATGTTTTGTGTTACCCATGATTCCTAAGCAGATTTCTGTGTTGAGAAAAACACAATGACATCATACTCTGTCGGCGTGTTATTTCTCCTTGGTGAAACTCTTGCGTAAGCCTCTTGTAGGAACTTGATGTACAACTCGGCGTACGTTAGGCCGTCGTCACCATGTGGTTGCTGGAATATATATAAAATTGTTAGTATTACCAAATGACATTATAAGTGAGCATTAGTAATACCGATTATGGAGCTCACCGGAAAAGGATCCTTGTATGTTTAAACTTGCATGGCATCTGGAAAAGTATCATGTTACGCCATAAGCCTTGAAGACATGAAGGTTGGATTCTTCATGAATGGTTGCACACCTGCCATAATGATTGCAATTATGGTGATCTCAAGGTACTTTGTACTTATTGGATGACATTGCACCAAATTAATTTACTCGAGGAAAACTTCGCAAAGTGAAATGAGTTACCTACGTTTCATTCCTCTGTGTGGCCGCCCGCCTCTGAACGACTGCGTATTGGACTCCTTCCGTTTCTATGTGTAGCACGCCATTGTCCGACAATGTGTCTGTTTTTTGCCAGGTAATCATTAATTTATATATTATTGCATCATTATAAACATTCATTTGGAGGGAAATAGTAGAGAATAATATAGTTACAGAACAAATAGTATAAAACTGGTTAAAATACCAAAATGTCTTTGCAAACTGTATGTGTTAAACATATCTTTTTTTGAAAATAACTATCCAATAAACGAGTTATTAACTGGATCCAAACTTACAAATTGCCTAGATGCAAATGTCATCAAAAGCGTCTTGTGTTTATTTAAATATATACATTCATTTTGGGGTAAAAATTCAAAACCGAATTGATTAATATTGTATCAAATGAAATACCAGTTGTTGAATATTAAATTAATGCTTATCTTAATTTTGATATGTTTAAGAGAGTGAATGAGAGTGTGTCAAATCATTAAATTGGATATGTTTATGTAATTTATTTTGAGATGTTATGTTATAAACCCATCTTAAGCAAAACCAATTAAAAGCTAGCAACAAACGTATCCGCAAGAGTACATGTCGGGCTCTTCAAAGAGCATAGAAAGAATGTACGTGAAGGAAACTAAAAAAGGGACTTACCGCTTTGGTTTTCAACACTGAAAAATAACAACACGTATTTATTTGTTTATGGGAATAAATTCTTATACCAGTAGGACTTCGATAAGCTTAAATATCGTAAGATGAATCACTGCACAATCTGCTTGAAACTACGTTCTGAATTAATTGCATAATGTTTCAAATGTGTTTAAATCCAACTATGTAACATTCAATGAACATTTAAGAGTCTGAATCATTTATTCGAAATTACAAAATAATATTTGATATCTACATCTCTATTGTGTTGGTTTCGTTGACCTTTCGCCATTTCAGTAATACACATCCTAAAAATAAACATGTGTTCATAAAAACGTATAATCAACATTATTTCTGAATATTTTCGTTTGAACTGTCTTTGAAAATATGATCTTTATTTTGTGATTTTTGATTCAGAAAACTCATTTTCTTGTGAAGTTTTAAGCATCTAAATAAAATATTGATATTCTAAATAAACGTCAATTAAAGAGAGTTAAACTAATTGAAATAAACATCAAATGTTATGCTCATTCTGAATTATGTTTCGCTCAATATATACTGTCTATATTCCCTCCCATTTTGGCACTTGTCCTGTCTGTAAATAAGTCTTTAAATGAGCGCAATATAGGTTGATGTTGTTTCGATGCAATATTGTGCTTACTTTATTTGTCTTGAGTGATCAAATAAAACAAGGCATATGATTTGGGTACGGATGAACAATCATTAGCTATATTTTGGCGCTTTTAACTGAGAATTTTGTGGCCACGTAGCTATACATTATATGTTTTTTTTTGCTATAATCATTCAAGTCCAGTATGTTAAACATCATAATGCATTACAATTGAAAAAGGCAGCAACTTATATTGAGGCCCTTTAAAGACTTAAAACATACCTTAAAATAGTGAAATGTCAAGTGAAAACAAAACATAATAAACGAAAAATACAATACGGACAGGTTCTATTTATTTCTAACTCTGGATTAGATCATTCGTTCACGCCATTGCACCCTTTCAAAACTGCACGTTGTGACAGTTTGTAAAACATTGAACTTTACTACATTCACTATTTAAATTTATGAGAGCATTTAGGGAGCAAATCCTTACTTCCAATTACGATTATAAACAAGATGCAGAGTCCACAGAAAATGGCTGTTCCAATAATAACCTTTTTGACAGGAAATCGGGATGTTGAAGAAAATGTTCGATTGTCATTATCATGGAGTTGACTTCCTGAAATAGTTTATTTCTAATTAAATTGCAAATTTAAGAGAGACTCGGTCCACCGTAAATGTAAGCGTAGAACTATAACAGACAAACAGTAAAACAGATAAATGTCCTAGAATTAACACTAAATATTATACATTTCCAAATATCTACTATTAAGTTTTGGTTACAAATGGATGAAACACTCTGTTTAAAAAACTATCATAATGTAAAAATACATTCCAGAAGGCGAGTTCTTCCAAAACAAAATATGGATCCTTAATACGAAAAGTAGTTTCGAAATAATTAAGGAAGTAGCACAGTTTCAGGTATACAAGGCATAGAGGAGACAACAGTCAGAACATATCTTAAAGTAAATTAAAAGTTCTAGTTACAAGTTGTAAAATCACATTGAATGACATAATTGATCACGATCTTACAATGACAATTATCATCTTTATATTATCATATCATCATTTATATTTTTTCACTGAAAAATCTTTTTTTAAAAATCAGCTGAGCGCATGAATATGTTTACTCCGTAAGATTCCTTTGAATGAAGAATTAACATGAAAAAAGCAGTTTTGGTTTAATTGTGAGTGTTAACGAAACTCGAGAAAATGTATCAGACCGAGTACGTACCAGAAAACGATATTTCATAACTTGCATTTAAATGCGATGGGAAATGATCGCATCTTGTTGAACATGTAATAGTTCCACCAGCCATGTCTTTAGTGACATTAAAGAGCACGTTTGAAACAGATCGGAAACTCCCACTTTCACCATTCGTCCAGTTGCTGTTATGAAGGTATCTTATATCATCTTTGACACTTGACCATTCAATTGTGCAAGGCGGATTTGATGCATCCGTTTCACAAGTCAAGTTTAAGAAACAGACGGAAACATTGTTGCTATTTTCTTCATGCATTTTGTTGACGAATATGGAAAGATTCGACGGGGGATCTGAAAAGAGAATAGAACAAACTTGAAAATATAAATATTAAATTCAAATTTTACCGTCAATCCTATGGGAAATGTCGTTATATTAAATTTGGGTTTTCTTATCATATTTTCTCGTCTTAAAATTTAACAATAATCGTCAATCGATTTGAGTTCAACTTACATTTTATACTGATGTTTACGCATATTGAAATTTTTGTCAAACCGAAATCATGTTTACTACCCCTGTAGCAACACATTTCTTTTCCATTCCACCTCTTATTAGTCTTTGTTGACTTTGCACGGCTTGTAAAAGTATTAGAGGATCTATTAAATGAATCTGTTTGTTGAACATCTGTTAGCAAAATTGTGCTAACGCGTATTTCTATTGCCGGGGCTGGGATAGCATTGTGCACTTCACAGATTGCTGTCGAACTTTCTCCATCAAGGAATTCGGGAACTGTTAACACGGGCGTGCTACCTTTCTCTGGAATTGAAGTCGTATGATGTAATAACATTTAATATTATGCAAGATCACAATAGTTTAACCTCCACAAAAAAATGATTCATAGATTGTTATTATGTGTCTTCTATCAGCTCACCTACGTTACAGAGAACGCCATGCACGTCGTAGGGTGTTTCAAGAGCTGCATTTGAAACGAGGCATGTTACATTCTGTCTTGACAGTCCAGCCATTTGTTGATGAACGTTATGGAATCGGTAAAATCCTTTGATCTCTTTGCTTTCAGCAAGAACAAATGATTTCTGACCCAGTAAAAGTTCGACCTGTACGGGGTTTGCTCCTTTTTTTGTTATGCAATGCATGTCGGAGCCTGCATAAACATAAATGCATTCTGTTGTTTTAAAGTCTGGGAACTTTGGACCGAGAACTGGATAATTCGGTCGCCCTAAAAACAACGATACTAATTTAAATCAGTTAGCATATTATATATCATATAAACATTTAAAAATCGATTGAAAGGTATGTTACATTGCTGCTTATGCACTTATCACCAGGAATCACAACTTATTTACTTTACACTGATAAGACTAAAGTTTTCCTTCTAATTAGACGTGAACATTATGAACATGAAATAACATTAATAATAAATTGTTTGGTTATTCAGTGAAATACAATGAAGGTACCTGTAATATAAAGCTGCACATAGTCCGTGGTTTCTGTTGAATTGCATTCTAAAATATATGATCCCTCATTTCTGTGATCATAGTTGAGTACCGTTAATGTGTACAGATATGCAGTTACCGTTTCCTCTACGTAATGACCTTCGCGTAGCTGTATCTCTTTGCTGTTCTTCTTCCATGTTCGTGTAAGGAAAGTTTTATACCATAGGGAAAGGTCAGACGGAAAGTATCCTAATTTGACATCCGCGCCTTGAACAACTGGGTTTAAAAGCACGAGAGTTCCACATTGTCCAACAATATCTGTATATTAGAAGTTAGTAATACATGTTTAAAAGAGTTTATAAAACAATTGAAGATTATTGATTTGAACTGATTAATTCGACATTGTCTTTGCCTATTGGCTTATTACCATTTACTTTTTCTTGTATTTTGAGAAAATGATAGAAAAATATAAAGAACATAGTAAAAAGACAACCTACCATGACTTTGTTAGAATGTTTCAATGAGTAAAGACCTAAATATCAAAACAATGGAGGAAACAAAAATGAAATGCACAGTCTTTATATCTGTATTAATATGTTTATCTTCATCATTTGGGTAACTCACTAAAATCATTTTTACCTGTCATATTTAAAGATACCATGCTTGTTCTAGTCGTAGTGTTTGTTGAACATACGGCGTAGAAGTCAGATTTGTTGTATGCAACTGTGGCCTTCCATTTCAAAAAGAATGATTCGTCCTCCGAATATCTTGTAGCAAACTCAAGATTCATTGTTCGAATTTGTGTTTCTCCGTCAATAATGTATTTCCATTCTACTTGACATCCCCAAGGGTAGAATGGTGTCGCTTTCAGTGTTACATCCCTGTTCACAAAAGCTGGCCCTACCACTGATATCGTTCCATAATGGTTTGTTGCAGCCTTTATGTAGTCATGCAGAGCTGCAACCAAGGTTGTAAACTAATAACAAGTACTCAATACCCTCAATAAAGTTAGCTTTCAGGTTAAACAATAGTATTAAAAATTATAATTGTAAATCCGATAGGTCAACGATTTTGAACGCTTATTGTATATATAAAAAATCTGGTGTATAATAATTATAACAATAATAATACAGTAAAACTGCGGTCGTTCGAACAAGCGGTCGTTCGAAAACCGACGTTCCCTCGAGGTCGGAGCTTGGTACCGAACTTGTTTCCTTCTATTTGCATATAAATTATACCTACGCTGCATCGAAACCTAACTTTGTCGAGGAGTCGAGCAATATACTCGGTCCCAAGTACACAAATCATGCACAAAACCTTATGGCTCCCTTGAGGTAATAATTTCACACTTTTTCCCGAACGCTTGTTCCAAAATAAACAAACAATTGCAAGGTATTAAAATTTTTGCAAGTTGTAAAAACTGCAATGACAGTTGAAAGGCAATTTGATAAGGTGTGAAAAACCGCTTAACACTGTTAACGCATGACCGATACTAGTTGATATGGGCATTTTAGAAGATAGTTATGAGAAGTTAATGACGAGAAGTTAATTGTGAAAAATGTAAATGAGTAATAAAAACATCAATAAACACTACGATATCAATCCAACATCGGAATCTCTGAAAATAATTCATTCTTGTCACTTTGCTTTGCAATATGGCAATTTTGTAAAAATAAAAATAAAAATATTTATTTATTAATGATATTTCTTTTACATTTTATATTTAGTATACATATAGTATACCACAGCCTTTGAACATATGAGCGATTTCCACAACGCAACACATAAACGATGTCTTAGTTAACAGACGACTTCAAACTTAAAATATATTAAAAGATATTTCATAACAGACTGGAGAATTGAAAATCGGGTTGTTCGAAACATCGATTCCCTCGAGGTTTAGGCTCGGTACCCGGTGACCTCGAGCGATCGCAGTTTAACTGTAATAATAATAAAATTAATAATAATAAAAAGCATAATCAAAATCATGGTCATAATATCAATATCAATAATATTAATAATAAAATTAATAATAATAATAATAATAATAATAATAATAATAATAATAATAATAATAATAATAATAATAATAATAGTAATAATAAAGATAATAGTTTACAAAAGAGATGGACACACGGGTAATAGCAATCTAGGTTTGATCCACTAAGATCGACACATAAAATTATCAGATTAATTTGTTGAACATAAGTATTGGAAGAAAAAAATACGTTACCGTTTCTGTTCCATTACATTTATTCACATACAATAAGAATTAGAACAAAATATAGTAGCTGTAGTAGTAGTAGTAGCAGCAGCAGCAGCAGCAGCAGAAGCAGAACTAGTAGTAGTAGTAGTAGTAGTAGTAGTAGTAGTAGTAGTAGTAGTAGTAGTAGTAGTAGTAGTAGTAGTAGTAGTAGTAGTAGTAGTAGTAGAAGTAGTAGTAGTAGTGGTAGCAGCAGCAGTTGTAGTAGTAGTTGTTATTGAAGTCGTTGTAGTAGTAGGAGTTGCAGTAGCAGTTGTTGTGTAGGTAGTTACAGCTCCTGTCTTATATTGAAATTAAAACAATGAATAGCGGTAACATATCCAACAAACCAAAAAGGAATACTGTAAAATGAGCACATTTTAGCACAGTTTGTCGTGACATATCTCCGTTGAATGTTTTTCATTTATTTAAATTGTGTTGCATTTGTTACTTATTGTTTTCAGAAAATAGTCTTAGACCTTCCCTCAAATATCTTTAAGGGAAGATAAGTCTGTTTCGCCCTCTCAGTCAACAATTGTATAACTGAATCACCGGAATCGCCAATCGATACACTTTGGCTTTGACAATGAAATGAACTGATAGTACTTTCGCATATATGAAAAACGTTTCGTCCAGCAGACACACGCTATTTTCTGTATTAGTTTAATTCATCTCAAAAAGGAAATAAAATATGTCAAACATTGTTCTTCAATGTTAATTATTAAGTTGCTCATGCCGCAACCTGGTTGACTATTATAAACTGGAAGATGTTCGTGTTAATATGTGAAAAACAATGTCATTTCAAATAATATTATAACTCTACTCTCACTGTTTTCTTTTCAGCCAATATGAAAGTATTCGATGTACCAATTAGCTTCTCGTTTCATAGAGTCATTGTTAACCATGATTAGTTTTATGCCTAGTAACTCCATATATTTGTGTTACCATTTATATGGGTATGATTACCGATTACTGATATGTAAAAGAAAACGAAAGGCCAAAAAAGCATGTTTGCAACAGTTATTGTATTGTAAACG
This sequence comes from Mya arenaria, assembly GCF_026914265.1. NCBI lineage: Eukaryota > Metazoa > Mollusca > Bivalvia > Myida > Myidae > Mya > Mya arenaria. The sequence goes on along the minus strand of NC_069126.1, from coordinate 22,796,382 downwards.
CTTTCATAATGATATCGGGTAGCCAGGCATACCAAACTCACATATTGTTCATGGGATATATTGAATTGTTTTGAAAGTTAATTAACAGACGCTTTCTGTTTACGTTTATATAGCCATTCCAAATGCGATTGAATTATATGATTATTAGTTTCTGGATCACTTGTCAATCGCTTGGTCAATGGTTTGAATACCGGATGCAACGATACCTGTGTTTTGTTATATAATTTATGGGCGATATTGCATTTTCTTAGCGTCTCTGACTTACAAAAGTTGTCTGTAAGTGGATCTTGAACCATAAAATTCGAATTTTAACATATTTGTCCAATTTATTTTATTTTTAAATCGAGCAGGTAGGGCTTTATTTAGGTTTTCGTTATACACTGCATAACTAGTGTATACGTTTCAGATTTGGCAATTCGGTTTAAAATTTAAATGATTAAATCTATGTTAAATTAAGTGTAATCTAATTAACTCAACACCATGATTAAATTTTGATATTGGGCTCTGCTGTTTTAATACAAATATAATGTAAATTAGGTGACTTTTGACGCAATATCCATACCATATCAAATATGTTTTGACGCTGTAATTGAATAGTAAATATGATTTCACCTACAGTTAAGGGTAGGTGCGAGTTGACAACTTCTCAACAATATAAAACACTTGTGCCTGATCAATGTTTGTTTGTTGCATGACGTTTTTTTTGCGGAGTAATAATATTAAATGGAATATGCATCCAATTGATGAACAAAATATAGTTTTTAATCATTTTGTCTTTTTCGGTAGTTGTTAAGTTGTATGGATGTTGCGTTGCTATATGCGTAAAATCGCGCGACGCGGCTCATATCATTTTACTGAACGAATTATTCCTCGTCTTCTTGGAGCTTAACCTATGCGTATAATAGCACGCAGGAGTGGGCATGTGTTTGTGAAATTACATTTATCTGAACATTGTTGTTGAATATATAAGATTTATTTTAAAGTCAAAGCTACGATTTACTTTTCTAGAATCTGAACAAACTCCGCATGATACGGGTCAGTTGTGTATTGCATAGCATGAGTCTCGTGGGAACGTTTTACACATAGGCAACATGTTTACACACTCTGTCGTTGTTGGTACTGTCGTGTGACTCCGTGTATAATGGGTAGAAGGCAGTTTTACTGAATGTCAACATTCATCACATGACACGTACAATATAATGCATATGATATATGTATTTACAGGCATTTATATTTTAGCATAATATTTGCCAATGATAAAATAACTTTGAATTAATAAAGTAATCGATTTAACACATGATGAAATATATTACGATCGTATTATACCTCCGCATATATGCTTTGAAACAGTTAAATGTATGTCCAAAACATAATCATAGTGATCAACTTCGATTAAAAATTGCTGACCGCTTTCCTTATACGACAGCTCATCGTGGTCGGTCGTATTGCCGATACCAACTGCAAAAACGGTAATCCCCTCTTGTTTTGCGTGGTCGGATTGTCTTATTGTGAGAGGCGGAAATTGGAACAGACCGTCTGAGATAACTACTGCAATGTCTGAGGCGCTTGGTATTTCCCTGCGAACAAGTAAAACAAGAGGCAACCCTTGTTTAATTGGACTTGTATTTCAGAAATCAAGAAATTCTAATGAGTATTGATCTTATAAAAAAGCCTATTTAAATGAAGTTAAATAGACACGTTTACTTTCAATAAGACTAAATACACTCAAAGATGATACTCATACCATCTCACTTTAAAAAATCATTTTAACAGTCACTTTAAGTTTCGAAAAAAATGAACAGGTTATGTTTTTTTGAGTCAGTCTACCATGGACTGTCACGTGGTACTTAGGTGTCCGGATCTGGTAATCTGGCTATTTGCACCATTGTTATGCCATGGACTGTTCCCTTGTACACGGGTCGAATCCTGACAAAATAACAAAGGGGGGGGGGGGCACACACGATAGCAGACACACACATAGGTTAAATATATTTTACCAATAACGGTTGGGATGGTCAACGAAATAATGAGTTCATGGCATGTCAACTCTATCATGGAATCATCTTGTTATGTAAAACGGCAATCGATGTTACTAAGAATATTAATATTGTTGCCCACTTCGGAACTTTCAAATGTAAATCTGAAATATAGGGAAGACTTTTTATTAGTGACAGTAATGAAATTACAAACAATCTACCATAATTGTTGTCCTACAAATTAACCAGATTCTTATCATGCTTTATGCATCAATATATTCACGATGATAACGGCGAGCTTATCGTGCATTAGGTCACTTTCATTGGGTCTATCTTTTTTCTGAGTAGCAGTCCACATGCAAAAACAATTGTATTTTTACATGTGGCTAAATGATGAACGCCAACGACTACTTTTATTTTGTCCAGAAAGATCGTGGTTCAGTTACCGGGCACACCAGCCATTTTCTGTTTAATTTATATAGACTGCCGACCAAATATAATCAACACACACTCACAAATAAATCCACGCACGCACATGCACGCTGGAATACACATACGCTTACACATATTTATGCACACGCACACACACACACACACGCACACACACACACTCACACACATTTTACCAATGTCTTATCGTAATTGCCGGTAAGAATATTTCCGAGCAAACTATCAAAAAAGCTGTGACATTAATTATGTCAATAGAGGTTCCGTTGGATCAGGACAATATGGTCGAGTTATATATGCTAGACGTATGTGATAAGCCTAACAGATCCAAGCAAAAGAAAACTATTACTGTTATGTTCATTGGCAGAGTGTATTTGCTGAATAAACCAAGTGAAAAAAACTACTTTCATATAAATTGTTTAAACAACATTAGAAAAATGATTAAGTGATAATTGTGTTTTATTTATATATATATTTATATAGACTTTAGTCAACAATTGGAATTTACAGGCAAACAATATGAAATACGACCGGTTCAATTTATTGTCTTACCAAACCATTAAATTGTTGTGTTACAATGAAACAATTGCTGAACGAAAGGGCAAACAATATTTTGTTTCCCCGATGAAAAAAATACTATCTGTTTCTATTTTCTAAAATGATCACTGTACGAGGTCATTTTTAAGGAATGTATAATAAGTGCAATAATACTTCTGCTTTCATATTCACCATTGTAAATACTATTTGTTGCGCTACCACAATGAATAATAATAGTTGACATGCATTTAACTGCTAAGTAAAATACATGTAAATTGTTCTGTATTACTTAATTAAAAAACAGTTAGTGCTGTTGCTACAACAACAACAACTACTACTACTAATACTATTTCTACTACTACTACTACTACTACTACTACTACTACTACTACTACTACTACTACTACTACTACTACTACTACTACTACTACTACTACTACTACTACTACTAATACTAATACTAATACTAATATTTATACTAATAGTAGAACTTTTACATCGCCGTTCGGTGTTTTTTTTTTTCGCAGTTTCTTGTGATTCCCTTGGCACCACCACAAAACAAATTAACTTAAGTAAACCACCAAAAATAATCTTCTGATCCTTTTTATTATTGTCCTTTTTTAGGTCTACTCACATGATCAGTCGACTGGATGGAATAACCAACCATTTAGTATAAGTGAAGCTAATACTAGGTTTAATGTTTAAGTGATTTATTTACAATGTCTATCTACTTCAGCAGATATGCTTCTGCTTTGATTATTTTAACATTCACACTGTATGCTAAAGCCGACATGTTTTATTCACCTAACCATTGGGTCATTTCATTTAAATACCATTAGGTATTTGTTGGATAATTTCTGCAATAAAAATAAACAGAATATGTCTAGCTTAAAGAGGCACTCAATACGATATAAATATTCGGAATACGGGGCATTCTTTTCAATATGGAAAACTTCATCTTAATACAATGGATCTACATTTTACGCCGAATATTCAACAAACGAAAACGCGCATGACATATTTAAATTTGAAAGGTTATTATGATTGACCGTTTCAGAGCGGTAATTAATTAATTTGGTTTGTTGTATTGTGCTTTCCGTTTGATATTATTTGGTTTTGTATTCATTAAAGTCTCATGACACAATTATGGCAGGTTTCTTTGCCATTGGTCCTGTCCATGCAGTTTCCTTTGTAATATAACTTGCTCCTGGGCCCGTACATTTTGAAGTTTGAATAATTAAAAACATTGAATGTTTATAAGCTAAACATTAGGAAAATAAAAATATTCCTATCCTATCAATAAGTTGATATAAATTAGCTTCAATTGTTTTAAGAATATATCAAATATTTATAGTTAAATATATTGAAGTTGTTACTCCCCTCTAAACTAAGTTCCATTGTGGATGTGTGCTCTATACAACATACATATATGATATATATATATATATATTCTGAAATTCAGAAATGTTCATCATCAAACGGCTGCATTGTCAAGACGAAATGTGACATGTCAGGTTTCAAATGCAGCCCTTGGATTATCTTACAAAGAGCACAGCATCCTATTACGCGTAGGTGAGCAAATGAGGGACAAACTTTGATTCATTTGTTTTTGTGTTGAAAAAAATAACAGGTTGTTGAACAAATTTGAATGCTGTTTCAATTCCAGATTCCTGAAAATTTCATGGAAAAAGGTCTAAATCAAGTTGTGAAGTGCGAACTGCTCGTCCTGCTCCGGCAATAGCAATACACGTTGACAAAGTCTTTCAAGCCTATGTTCAACAAACCGAATCATTTAATGGATTTTCTCATACGTTTATCAGAACAGAAACGATTCCAAAGATTAATGAAACGTGTAATGAAAAGGATTTTGCTGCACCAGAAAAAACAAATACAAGTTTGGTCATAAAGATATGTCAATATGCAAACATATCAGTATGAAATGTAAGTTGAAATCAGTGCGAATCGATTGCATCAACAAGCATACTGATAAAAGTTAAATCGGGACAATGGGATGATGCATACATATATGTTCCATGATGAATGTTTTAATTATTAGAATATTAATATATATTCCTATTTGCTAGATGAGTATTATAAAACAATATTATTACATGTTTGCTTTTTCGGCATGGTCACAGATTATATTTATTTTTCAGAGTTTGTTTTGTTATGTTTTCATATCTGCCGTCGACTCTGTCGATGTCCATAAACAAAATATATGAATATAGCATCAATGTTTCTGTCTGTTTCCTAAACATGTCTTCTGAAATAGATGAATACATTCCCATTGCAAAATTGAAAGGTAAAGCGACAACGGTAATTTGAGACACATAAGAAACACTGGACTGATAGTGAAATATTGAGGTACCGTTCTGTTTCCAGCGTGATTTTCAATGTCACTTAAGACATGGCCGGGAGAACTATCAAATGTTTAACATGATGTAATCATTTTCCAACTCATTTATATCAACACTATAAAATATTTGTTTTGATACGTACTCGGTCGTAATCATTTTTTAAATATTCGTCCAAACTCTAAAAGAAGCAAATGCTTCTGTTGTCTTGTATTTTCTTCATCCAAATGCGTCCGTCTTCCTGAAACTATTTATATTTTACCATAGCTTTTATTCAAGTTGTTTAGCACTTATGATATTAAAGACATTTTAAATTGTATAATACATGGGTTTTTTTATAAACTGTATTCGTTTGTTACTTTCCCAAACAGATTTTACACTACATTTCAGGTGTTCCGACCTTGTATTTGAACACAACTTCACCTGTTGATTTACGTCCGAATACAACAGTAACCATTAACCTGTTATAAAGACTTGTAACAAAACAGAAGAATGCCTGTAAACAATGAATTATACGGCAGATGGTGATAACAAATACATTTGCACTACTTGGAATTCAAATGAGCTTCTGAGCAATTTAATAATAGTTTCAAGCTCAATTTTAGATGGTTTGTATTTTAAGGTTCAGATTTCGATTAAATTAACAATAGACGGGTGTTCTGTAATGAATTGCGTTTTAAGATATTGATATAAAATAACTTGATTTAACATATAATACAAGTAGTAAATTAGAATACTGATAGACAACATTTCCAACATTTCCATTTCCTGTCGACAAGGTTCGTGTCGGAGCAAGCGTTTTCTGTGGACTCTGCATCCTGATTGCTATTGGAAGTAAGGATTTTAATTCATGAACACCAGCACCCCCCCCCCCCCCCCCCCCCCCTATAGTGCGGGTTAGGAAAAGTAGAACAATCCGGTTGACATTTATTCGTTTTGTGTTTTGTTTTAGTTTGACATAATAGTAAACTATTGTACATTGAAGGAATGAATTACAGAAAAGACAAGGGTCAACTAAATGCTTTGTGCGAAAAATCGCTTGAGTATTAAATGTACATTTTCCATATTCTTTCATATTTAAATTGATGCTGTGTCAAAAAGGCTTTTTCCATATGTATACCAACTACGCATAAGTCAATATCAAGTCATTGAGTTAACATCTTATATTTGAGTAAGTATCTCGAAACTCTATCTCCTACTAATATATGTTAATTTTCTTAAAAAAACGCACGTTTTTATCTGATTAAGTTTCCTCTGTTTTTCTCTCCTTTCTTTGCTCTTGTACCATTTTTATCTCAATTGATAACTTTCTTTGCATACATTGCTCAAACAATATCCCTGTCTAGATATGTTGTCTTGTATTTGCATAAGAGTTCATTTTACCGCTTATTTGTGTACAAATACACGGAGATAACCATTATTATATCTGTATTTGTTTTAATCCATTTCAATATATCATGCATATAATATGTATGACATCCAATGTTGAATGTACATTTTCTATATCCTCCCAGTGAACTATCGTTGACATCTCCAAGGCGTAAAATCTATTAATTTTTAATAGTTAAGTAAAACATATTTGTTTTGTTGTGTTGTGACACTGTGTGGTTCTTTTTAATGTTTTGAACTGTGTATCTCTTTACGATTTTCGTTCACAAGAGCGATAATGCCAAGCGTTCAAAACTCTGATGCAATCGCTACGATTCTGAGTGATAACCAGGAATCTAAGACGTTTCTACATTCTCCTTTTAGAAAATCGCTGAAAGTCGGCAATCCGTGCCGACTGACTTTGGGCTTTCAAACACAGTTTAAATCAAGACTACTTCGGATTTTATCCAGTCAACAATATCGACGCAAGCAATGAGAACAACTATGTTATTTATCTTATATAGATGCTCTCTTCCACCATCAGAAATAAGAAATGGCCAAAATTAAACTGTTGAAATTCCAAAATGGTTGCGATGACGAAATTCTGCCTTACCTAATGTATACCATAATGTATTATAATTTTTCACTCGATTTTTAGACTTATTATAATAAACCTTGTGATTAATGAGAATGCCCTTAACAGGACAATCGTTAAGTAACTGTTTGGCTGCTTGTCGCAAACTCCACTCAACGGTTACTTCCCTTTGCTTGACAAGGCATGCCGATATTATTGCAAAACATATACTTATATACGTATTTTCACAAAGTTTACTGACGTATTACAGTTTCATGAAAAATAAGAGTACTTTAAATTAATGAATGTTTTGCCCTGACATGTGAATTGTATTTAGGAGTATCGATTAATATGAAAGACAAACCATTTCATCCTGGCAAACAACTGAAGCAAATCCATACCTGTAAAAATGAGTTTCTGTTTGAATTGTACGTATATATTGGTTACTTTATTACTCTCTGCACAATAAACATTGTGTGGTGTCATGCGTGCGCGTGCCTGCGCTTGTGTGTGTTTGAATGCATGTACGTGTGCGTGTGCGGGCGCATACACTAATACACGTGCACGTGTGCATGAGTGTATGTGTGCGTTTGTGCGTGAATGCAATATTTGCTAAGTGTAATCTTGTCCGCGGTTGAAATCAAGACAGAAAAGAGCAATACACTTGTTTAACGCTGAACTGTGTTCAGTCATTTTACATAAACCAAAGTCCACTAAATAAATACAAGCTTATATTCGTCGCCCTTCGTTGTGTAGACATGGTCATTCAGATATTTGGATGTCATTGAATTTTCTTATCTAAAAGAATTTAAATTTTAGTTAAATATTTGCCCCACCCATTGGTTTACTTGTGACGTTAGGTTTAGCATTGTATTGAAAATAAAATACATACTTTTTTGCAGACAACTGCAAAGATTATAACCGAAACGACATTATCGTATATATTTGATAATAAAGCATCCACAATACCAGTTATTATAGTAGTACACACGAGTACTTCGCTTCAGTTTTGAGCGTAGTGGGTTGGGTATCTGATTTGCAAAATGTTGTAAAGGACAACGTTCAAAAACAAAATTGCGTTAACATTTACAGACATATAATTCATCCGCACGCTAGGTATTCCACGGTTAAAGTCCGACATCTTGTAACGGCTCCGATATATTGCTTAATGTATAGACACAGACAGGGAAACACTATCAAACAAGGTACAATATATTTTTATAGAGGTTTGACATTACTCCCCAAGATGGTTCGAAGCATTCGGTCTTATGGCAGTAGATTGGAACATCCGAAAGGCCAATATCATAAAGTAATTTATTTCAATATTCATCGTATGATAATTTTTCAAAATTAATTTCCAATGGCTTGAATAACGATTAGAATATTGTATTAAAACCTCTGTTTCATACACTTAGACTTAATTTGGACAATAGTTGGGTTTTGGTCATGGTATACGGTTTAGCCCAATATCCAGTGAAATATTGAACTTACCGAACACCTGAGACGAAAACAGAAGCACTGTTTCAATACATTTTTATTGATATATTGATAATCGTTTCATAGGCGTCAATTGTGTTATCCATCCTTGTGACTTTTAACATAATTTCTGTTGAATCATGGTGTCTTTGCTTTAGTTTCTGATTAAGTAAACCTTGTTTAGACATGTGTGTTGTTGTTGAATTTTTCCTTAATTAAGCACGTGTATTGTATTCGAAAGCTGATTTTAAAATTGCCGGTCATTATCCAAGATTTAGAAGTTCAACATCAAGGGATATACTTATATTATGTGATTGTTGTATTATGTGGTAAAATACACTTTTGACACCACGTTGAAACAATGGCGACCTTCGTACCATTTCTTTTCAGTGAAACAATGTGGACGCAATCCTCATGACACATGTCATGCTACCACCATTTATTTTAAACAAGCAATGATCTGTGTGACAATCATGCTCAACAGCACGACCTTTTTCACACTTTTCTGAACCCTCCCTTCGGGTATTGCGGGTAATTTTTCGGATTGAAATAAAGTATATTTTATCAATCCGTGTAAAACCTTCGATTGTTCATTGTGTTTAACAACTACTATTCTAGCTTTTTTAATAATTCGATTTTGCAAGAAGCTAGTTTGCATCGATATTAGTTGTAAGAACTGATTTTGTCAACAGGGAGGTTACACTTAAAACGACACCGTTCTACCCTTGGGGATGTGAGGTAGAAAAGAGAAACATAATGTAAGGCGGCACACCTTTTCAAACAATAAATGGAGCACACCTTAAAAAAATCAAAGGATGGGGCATTATGTTTTAGATAGAACGCTTAAATTGTATACAACAACTCTGACTTCTACGCCGGATATTCATCAAATAAAAATGAAAACACGGTTCGAATCATAACATATGAAAGGTTAATGTCAAAGTCTATATCACTGTTTCAACCCATATGATGCTTATCATGTTTTCATATAGAAAAAAAGTGTTTTAATCGTATATCTATTTTGTCTACTCTTTGTTATAATTAGGCTTAAATTCAAGCCTCCTTCAACAATTTAAGCGAGTTTATGTTTCTGTTTGGTCTGATCAAGTTGTTTTTTTTTGGTCATAACTTTTCTGCGATCAGTGAACATAAAGTACACATGGTTTTGCTGTAATGATGTCTTTCCGTTATGATATTCAGATATTTCTGGATGATGTGGAGCTCTCGTTCTTATAAGCTAGGTCGTTTGCGGTACATACGTTATACTTGGATATTTTCCATCTTATCGGCATTTACTGCCAAGCTTTCACTACTCGAACGTGAAAGTAAACCATTCAATGGAGGGCTGGAAAATTATCTCGCATAATTTAGGCTGATTCGTTTGCTTTTCTTAATATATTACCAGTATACCTTAAACTCGGATAACCTTTTTGGGGGTTTTACTGGTATATGAGCAATTGAAAACCTACAATAAACGTTTTATATTCAATCTACTTAAATGAGTGTATAACTTAAGACAGATTTAATCAAAATCAGCAAATAAGTACAACATTCGCGGGTACGCACGGTGATCTTCTTATTCAATATGTATATAAATATACAGTCTAACCCTGATGGCTCGAGCTCAAAGGGACCGGCGAAAATACATCAAGCCTCAAAAAATTCGAGCCAATCGGGACTGTTTACCTTTAGTTTAAGTAAATCGATCCTTTACATCTAGTTCGAACCAACGAGCAATTCGAGTTATGTGAGTTCGAGCCAACGGGTTTCGACTGCATATACATACCAAACAGGTGCAACATGCGTGATATCTCTTTTAAACTCAATTAATACCGACAAGTACAACAAGCGCGGTGTATATTTTTATTTCATAAAATCATCGTGAAAAATGTTAGCAACCTTTTTCAAGACATTCTTAGTAAAATGATGAAAAATTACACAAATTAATACAACGTCATATTAATAGTGTTTCGAGTGTCCTGTTGTTAAGTTTGTGGCACAAAATTCCTATCGTTATTGGGAAACTCATTTACCCTCTTAAAACGTTATAGCAGTGACCAGGAGGCCCGAGGCTTGCCAAATCGAAATGGAAAATACCAGGCAGACTCGAGAATTGGTGAATGCGAAAGCTGGTGACCAAGCGAACGCAAGTCCTTCCGAGTACTAGTGGCGGTGACCAGGAGGACACAAGGACTGCTGAGTTTGAATTGCGGTGGCCAGGCAGATCTCAGACGTGTCGAGTGCCGATGACCAGGCAGACATGTTGCTTGCCAATTAGACGTCGCAGTTACCAGGCAGATCAGAGTCTTGCCGAGTTCGACTGCCGGCGTTCCGACTTCAAGTAACGGTAATCAAACTAACCGAATTCTAACCGAGTCATCGTTGCCGTGAGCAGGCTGACCAGAGTCTCGCCGAGTCCGGGTTGTGATGATTAGGCTGACGCGAGACTGATCGAGTTAAAAGGCGGTGCTCAAGCAGACCCAATGCTTGCCGAGTCCTCATGGCGGTTATCAGTTAGACCCGACGTTTGCCGAGCCCGAACTGTGTTGACCAGACCAGACGAGAGTCCGAAGGCTGAAACCAGGCACAGTCGAAGTTTGCCGAGACCGAATGTTTCATAATTTCCTCAAATAGCAGTGTACATGCGTGCTAAGCAAACACGACAATCGGGAAAGTCGATTTCTAAACACTGTTTTCCATTCGCGAGTTGGCAGGACAAAATTTGCCACAGGAGTGAACACATGTTTATTCGAACATGGTTTCGGTTATGCATGGATCGCTGGCGAAGTAATCCGACAATTTTTGTGCTTTTTAATATCAGACTTAAAGACTCAATGCAGAAGATGCAGGAGTCCTGTATTACAAATTGAAATTATTCGACACAATAACATTGACCGAGACTAGACGTTTTGTCCTTATTGTTTAAAACGAAATGTCTCTGCTATATCTGATGAATACCAATTTGTATTTATCTTCTTTGCCCGCTGTATGTTGCTTGTAGACAAACATACTTGTATGACCAACTAAAACATTGAATTATAACCCTTCATTAGTTTATCAAATTATTATCAGATTACATGAGACAGAGTGTAATATCTGTTGCAAACTATGTTGTAAATGTTTTGCTGTTGCCATTCCGAAAGTTATCTGGTCAAACCAATATGTACAACTTGACACCAAAGTTTCATTTAAGTCAAACGCTGATAGTAAGCGTGTATTTTAATATGTGTTTTTTAAACAATGAAGATAAAAAGATTCAATTTCAAATATCATTTTCTATCTTCTCTCCAGTGTCAAATTTGTCAAAATGACATTTTATTACTGATTTCGGAGAAACTGAATCTGAAGTGCAGACCAAACAATCAATTTAGTTGAACAGGTTAATTTTTAGTAACAACTCAATCGAATTTGTGCATTTGATTCTTTACTTTCATAGCCGGAGCAGCTGCATTCCGACATTGTTGGATTTGAATATTGATTTGTAAGCACACCACATGCATAACCGGAAGCGTGGTATATTATGTTCAATGTTTCAATGTACGTGAAAATGTGTATGGCCAATATAGTACAGACACAAAAATCTATCTCAAACTTTATCATGTCAATATTTTATATTTTATTACAGCCTGCTTTACTTTTTCTGGAACTTTACAATGTATATGTTCTGTTGTCATCTTCACGATCCATGTAAAATGCCTCTAAAATACCTTCATCAAAAAGTTCTTAACGTTGAAAACCTATGCTTTGTCTCAACTTTTTAAAATCCGTTAAGCAGGAAAACATCCTTGATGGTATCAGATATGTTCGATGTAACTATGTTATCGGTCTTTAAATTCTTTAAATTACTCAAAAACACTTTACACTTTATAGCATTAGTCTTACTTTTATTGATTTCAAGATGGTTTATTATTCAATTTTGGGATTATTGATGTTAGGACAATTGTTTGGTTTCTTATGTTGGAGAATGTTCGGTCATGCTTTGAATACATTGTTGGTGAATGTTTGAACAAGTGTGACGCTTTGTACATTTATATTTGTACATTTTGTTGCTCTTTAACTATCTTCGGGCACAAAAATGATCCCTACAAACATGGATTTAGCCTTTTGATTACTGGGCTACTGTCATTATTGTTTTTATTGTATGATGTATAATGCGTTGGTTCTGAAGAAACTTTCATCACAAAATCACATTTGATAACGAGATGCGGCATTGCAATGTTAAAAGATTTGAATATGCTATCAATTAACACATTGTGCGAAACCAATATCAAAAATGGATAATCAATGTACCTACTGAATACATACACATATTATGTTTTAATGTATGCATAAACGGACATTGCCAGTGACAAAGATATATGAATTACAGTAGACACTTAAATTGCTCAATTGCTATCAACTCTTAATTGCTTTACCTGGTGGTTTTGGTATTTTTTATTCATAGTCATATACCTTACACCTTTATTGGTAGATTCAATACCAATATTGCGAGCAAGATGACAAATATCTTACAGTTGCAGAGCCGCAGCTTGTCAGAATATGCCCAATAAACACTGAAGCTATGGTCGAGACACCTTTTGAATGTCATTATATGCTATATTATTTCCTGCTTCATAAATAAACGATGTTATACGGTAGGGTTAAAAGGTGGCCGGATATGGAGTATTCGAGGTTCGCTGTCATCATATATCGATTACTTAGCATCGTATCCTATGCCATATCTTTTACCTATAAACTCCCTTTCATATCACGCCAACAAGATCTTAAACATTTTACATTCAATTATATTTTGAAATGTTGCCGATCAACGGCTGTATGATAATTAAAGCCATGGTCTCAGCATTGATGGGCCACGGTCTTTGTCTTTACCCAACAGTGAATTTGCTAAAAGACTACAAGCCCATGCAGACATCACACAATATATACAATTGGTTTATACTAATTTATTTTCCCTCATACATTTGATACTACTAGTGCAAATTAGCGGGGATTTTTCAGATTATAAGTATTTTCCATGGCCGAGAGTGTAAGATAGGTTCATTCCGTCCTGAGCGTAGGGTGTTTTGCGGAAACGAGGTTTACCGAGTCTCCTCAAAACACCATGCGCGAGGGTCGGGATTAACCTATCTTACACGAGCCGCTATGGTAGATGCATTTTCTCCCACCTCAGTTTAACAAAGTAAAAATGTATTTTTGCTGGAACTCTTTTGTTCACAAATATAGTATTCTGTTAAAACTTTAGAACAGGTTTGTTCGTATAACCACGGAGCAACGATTAACTGGGAAGAAACTTAAATAAGAAACTGGGAAGTTGGTTTGCTCTTTTATTAGTTATTTAAATGATACGTTCGCTAATACAGTATTCTGTTAAAACTTTAGAACAACTTACATGGCATAAGTATAATGTGAATCAACAAAAAATGCCAGACTTATTTAAAACAGCTGTAAAAGCACACAATACTTATCATCATTCTGCAATCTTTCGTTTTATTCATGTGACCATGTTAAATCATAGTACCAGAATATATGTTAGTGAATGCATTTGTGATGATAAGTTGAACAATGTAAGCATTAGACCAATTCATGAATTGCATGCGAATGCTAGCTGGATGACAAAATGAGATGAGCAGTGTGTATACTTAAACGTATTCTGATATTGATAATACAGTCGCAAAGTAATAACAGCCTTTATATAGTTTTCTGTGATAATTGTTAATACAACCTTAGCCTCTTATATTTTTTGACCTTGGCGGAAGGTATAAAAATTGTCTTTGTATTGCTTAATCGCATATATTACCATTACCGCATTGATTTCTGCTAATAGCCATTTTAAGATTCCTTGTGTTTTTTAAAAAAAAAATCAACAAAACATGGTTTTAAAACTTAATATACGCATTACTAATTTTGAAGACTGCTAAACATTTAAAATTCTGTATTGGGATCGCCTCATTGTTCCTTTTTGCGTGGTCATTCATTGGATCCTGCAGAACGACAAACAATTGAAATATCATGTAAATTGTTTGTTTGAATATTTGGTTTTCAAGTTAAGCTCATTGGTCTTTCTAAGGGACTTAAATGCTATCAAAAGGGATTGCTTAGCTTTATAATACATTTAATTACAAACGCTATCGCACTCCATTTCAGCTGATACTTACAGCTTAATTTTTTGCAACTTAATATCCCTCAGTGATTGAGAGTTTTATTTAACACATAAATTGATATCTGAAGTACGGTAAAAATGTTACAGTATTTTGTTATTAAATTTGCAGGGTTGCAAAGTAAAAATGTTATTCATGCAACCTTGTTTTTTCTGCATAACCTGTTTTTTGTGATTTCTAAAATAAGACTGTTTCTACGAAAGACGGAAATATCTTGTAAATTCTTGTTTTAAGTATTTTGTTATCAAGTTAAGGTATATGACCTTTCTCTGATTCTCAAAAGAAAATGCTCAACTTTCAAAACATTTAACGATGTCGCTCACCTAATTTAGCTGAAACTAAAACGGTATCAACTCACTGCATTCTTGAAGGATTTTTTTAATGAAATAAACTTGAATATGTGCAGTTAAAAAGTTTTATGTCAGAATTACATTTCTGTTTTTGATAACATAATTTGTTTTCATAACTGCAACATAATATAGCTCTGTGAATAAGATTAATTATTTGATTAGATTCAGAAATTGAAACATTGTTTTTTTAGCTGAGTCTTCATAATTGTTGTACGATCTGTTGAACGCATTTTCGGCATCTTATTTTTTTTTTTAATTCATACATTATATATCTGAATTACCATATCAACACGTCCAACGAATACCTTAAGAGTAAGCTTGCCCACGTCGCATTAAAACATTTTTCTTAATGGATTTATGATAAAAAACATTTTGAATCAATTATCATACTTAGAGTTTCTTATTGCCCTTATGTACCTGCGACTATTAAAGGCTGAAAAATGCATTAAATGTATCTGTATATAAAATCCGTGTTTTCTATCTCATCTTTTGCTAAAACTTGCATCAAAATATGTCTCAAAATCGAAATGTACATGCTAATATTTTGGTTTTGCTCATTTGATTGATCTTGATTTTTATTCCACCTTGTTTATAATATATGCCAGATAATATAAATTTCAGAGTTTATCCACTGAACCTTTAAAGCAAGTATTTGAATATATTGTAAATCAGGAATCAGCTTACCAACTAGACATGATGATGATTTTTTTCAGGCAACTAAAATATCCACATGTTACACAAAATCCCTATTTTTTAGCTTTCTAGAGCATTGTGTTCTGTCTTTTCCCTTAGTGCAAGGAATCAATTGTTTCCATTTTACATTAAGATTGCTCTTCTTTTAAACTATTTAACCATGCATCGGTTAATTCACATTTGCTAACGCACATGCGCATATTTGCAGGAGACTTTTCCGTGAGTATGACTGCGCAAACGCACATTGTCTACTTTTATCAAGATGTCCACTTTGGCTCACCAACATAATATGTTGTTCTTGAAATATTTGTTTTTAAACAAACCCTGGATTTAGCTTATATGTATTGTATTGTTGTCTAATTGGATAGCGTTTGCAATGCATAGTGTGTTCTTTCTCACTTTAACAGCATCCTTTTAATCTAGCAATTTCGCGAATGAAATCGAACTTTCTTTTTGGCATCTTGTCCCGATGGTGTCTGCTACTGGTCCTTATCTTTAAGCACCGTTTACTTGCTGTGCGGTTACAGATGCAATTTGGATATAGGTTTATGAATGCGTTTGCAGACTAACCATAAAGCTTATATTAATTTTCTACTTCAGAGGTATTTTTTTCTAAGGATAATGATACATATGCAGATGCAAATTCTCGGTCTTTTTGAAAAGCGGCCTAATCGCTTATGTTAAATCTACACAAATGAATATTTTTATAAGGCATAATATAAAAAAGGATACTTAATTTTAAAATAAAATGGAAGGAGTGTTACACGTTTCAATGATATATGCATTTCAGTCATTACACGTTTTTTACGATACAAAAATGCTATATAGAGTACGTTCTTCAAAAGTACCAGTGTTTTTGTTTTTTGGTCTTTTTCCATGAACAAAGTATGATTTAAAACAGTCTACGACGACAAAGGTTTAACTTTAAGAAGATAGGAACCATATAGAACGGCCAAACGATACTCAGTCGATGAAATACGAGCAAATATTTACACCTCAACTTGCATTCCTTAAATGAACTGCCTTTCGGCAATTGCGTTCATCAATCGATAAACGCAACATCTTCGGATATGTTCGGATCGTAATTCATTGCATAACAATATACATGAAAGCTATTGATCTTGTTATTGGTTGTACTGTGTCTACAGGTCCCGTAAAATATAGATCAACATTTTAGAAAGTGTTAGTTTATTATATTTTAAATATATTGGTGCCAGAAGTGTTTCATTTTTTTACGTTTTATAGTGATTTCAAGTGGTTGATCTTTTCCCGCATTATTGTGACGTCATTTGAAAAAAAATGGTTATAGTCGGGTCGTTATTTTAACAGTAGAATTACACGACCAAAATGTCACACGCATGCATAATAAATGTGACATGTTACTATCAAAATGTTCCTTGGGAATTCAATTCTTAGGTTTAAATATGTAGAATTCATTACCACAAGAACAACAAAATGTGTGTTGGTGATTGAAAGAAATGATATTTTAAAATATCTATCCTTAATATAATGCAAATATGAGACTGACATTGAATGTCAATCAAAGTGTTGAAAAACAGATCTTTAATATAAAATATGTAAAAAGCACAAATATGCAAGCTGTTGAAGGATGTGGAAAAGGCAGCAACATGTTTTCATGTTTCTAGTTTACAAACAGCTGATCAGTTGACAAACAGAAACTTTATTTGAATTATTCATGGTTTAAATTTTATTTTAGTGAAATATATCACTTACTTCTGAATATTTCAGCCACAATCACCAAAACCTTGTCAGCTAATATATTGCCTATCGGCCACTAGGCAATGTTCACTGGTTCTTCCCAAAACCAAGGCACATAGTTGCTATTTACCTAAAGTAATATTTTCCTTTTTGTTACACAAATATTTTCAGTAAATATTGTATTACTCTATAAGTCATCCACCGCTTTTAAACTACTATTTACCTATTGTACATTTTTCACACATGTTCGCAAATTATCAAATTATGGTAGTGTCTGTCATGTGCATTTTGCATAAAAAAATGCTACAGTCTGTAAAAAAAATCTTTAAAGGGGTTAAATGGTCATGTATAATCATGTCAGCGAATCTCGAAATGCGACTATAGGCTTTGTTCTGTTTTCTTCCTTGTGCACTCAAGTTATGTAATTAAATCTCGACCATCCTTTAAAGTTTACGATAATTTGAAATGGGTAGTCGGTTTGCTCTTTGTTTAGTTTGTGAAATTATACGTTTACAAAAATAGTGTTTGGTTAAAAAGTCCGATCAACTGTAGGCATGAGTATACTGTGAATTAACATTAATTGCAGCACTTATTTAAAACAGCTGTATTGGCAAACAACACTTATTCGTATTGTACAATCTTATATGTTATCCATATGACCAGATAATCTCATACCAGAATGTATGTCATTGTGATAATAAGGTTAACAGTGAATGTATAGGTTATAAAATTCAAGTGCCAATGCTCATGCAAATGGTTTGTTTGCGTAGACTTGATGCTATGCCTCAATATTTTGCTTCTTACATATTTTATGCCTTTTTTGTATTTTTTTTCTAAAGTCCGGTGCATTGAAATTGAATAAATTTCTAGAGCTTACAAACAAAAAAGAAAAAAAGAAAATACTCTCACACACACACACACACACGCACACGCACACGCACACGCACACGCACAAACACACACACACACACACACACACACACACACACACACACACACACACACACATGCACGCTCGCACACAGGCACACACACACACACACACACACACGTGGACACACACACACACACACACACACACGCACGCGCCCACACGCGCACATATTGTTACCACACACACACACACACACACACACACACACACACACACACACACACACACACACACACAAACACACACACGCATATTGTTACCAGTCACACACACACACACACACACACACACACACACACACACACACACACACGCGCACCCACGCGCACACACGCACACACGCGAACACCCACGCGAACACGTACACGCCGGCACGCACGCCCGCACGCACACGCACACATACACTATGTAGTTTTACAATAAACTAATATATTTACCAGTTACCCTTAACCAAGAGATTAGTGTGATGAGATTAAATTACAAAACAGGATATTTCCCATGTGAATGGGTCTTTTCAAAGGTAGAAAATAAACGACAATGTATTCGTTTGTTACGTAGATCGTTTTCACTTGTAGAGTGTAAGACCTTTTTGTGGATATTCAGTAATAAATGCACACAATTACTAACATTATTCGTTTTAAATGGTTTGAGGTAAATATAAATTGGATCGTGGTCGGTTAGGAAATCGTGACAATTGCCCGAGTCGAATAAGCCAGTAAAGCGGCAAGGTAAATTAGGTTGCAAAACGGATATTGGCTACAAATTAAGAACTACCATACTGTGATTATATGCAAACCAAAATTAACGCCAATGAAACTGCTATGTGTTTTAATATGTGTTTTCCATCTATGATGACAATAAGTGTCTGTCTTATATATGCATCACTGACAGCATTAACATCTTATTCTAGTGTTTTAACATAAAAAAAATATGTATTCTGCAATAAATGTACATGATTTTTTTATTATATTTTTTAGGTAATATATCATATGACCAGTGATATACTTAACTTACTAGGATAATGACTTGAGTTAGGACATGACTTAAGATGTTTAATGAAAACCGACCCATAAGCGTCGGAGGCTTGATAACCGATCCCGGGTATAAACCGTAAATAATGCAATACTGTGTGGTACATGGTGATGTAGAAACTCATAAACATACTCACTGATGAAGTTGCCATTTTAACATGTTTTCGGACAAGAGCCTTGTGTCAAAAGTATTACAGATATTATATGAGATATAGGGATTCTTGTATAATTTAATTCGACATGTGCATGTTAAGAAATAAGGCAAAAATGTATCTTCTTTATTTTAGGTGTTGGTCGCGTATAGCATACAATAGGTATTCAATGAATTTATGTTATTTATATACATTCGTAAAAACTCACGTATGTGCTGTTAATACTTTTCAGAGATGACATACAATAATATTGTCGAGACTGTTTTTTTAAGTATCCTATCAATTTAATGATAATCATAAACGTTGCTAAGACAATTACTCATGTGTAAGCATTTTGCACTCAAAAAGCATTATGGCAATGAAATCAATGTTACGATTTTGTCTACTATATTTTTGTTGCACATGTGATGGTTTAAACTAAAAACATCTTACAACATCGTGATTCGCATTTGTCTCAATAGTAAATAGAACAGCATCGTACACATGTCTACTATAATCTCCTGTATTCCTTTGTCATGATCTTGGTTTATGACCAGCCCGAACTTCTTCACAGTCGTAATTAAATTAATTCTCGAAGACAACGATACACCTTTTGTTTCAACTGAGGCTACTTTAGAGTAATACTGAATAAAGTATTCACAAGGTGCAACGAGCGTTCACAAATAATTCAAATTAAGGTCTGACAAGCTGGAATAGATGCCTTTTGTTATAAGACTAATTTTCGTTATATTGTGAAAACAAAATTGTAAATCGTTTAAATATAATTTTCTTTTTTGATAAAGGGTACCTCCACAAGTACCATGCATTTTTCATCAACGAAAGAGAAACACGTTCATCGTTGCTACAAATGAAAGTAGAAAGGTTTCAGCGACATGAAATGCAATGAATGCAGGGTTGGTAGTTGTAATTAGATTGTAATCAGGTATTTCAGTTTGGATAGTACTCATTTGTTATGTCCATCAGACATATATACCATATACCTTAATGCATCCTATCCACAGTATAATAGCAATTTTCATCCTTTGGAATGCCTGAATTGTTCATGTTTAAAATCAGATTCATCATTTTTATAATACACAAAATACCGTTTCCCTCTTAGGTTTGAAACACATCTGGGTCCGTATTACAGAAGCATCTTAATATTTATTTTAAGTAATATTTTATCCTTGAACAATTTCCTTAGCCTAGGTAAAAAAATAAATAAAGATTTTCTTAAGTAGTATTTCTAAAAAATCTCAAGGAAATCTTTCGTAAAATGTTCCTTATCTTTACTTTTAACCTTAAACAATATCTATCCGCGTTTCTAAGGAACTTCGGTAATTCCGGGTCTAAATATAGAACGGATTTTGGAATTCCAATAGTTCGCCAACTAAATATAGAACCGGAAGCTGGAATTCCGGTATTTTCCAGCACAAAAATAGAACCGGAATAATGAAGTACGCACTAAACATATCGTGCAGACGGCATTTGTCTTTGTTTACCTTTGTACATATGGAGAAACAACACGTCAAGAAACGTTCTCCCAAATTTTCCCTGCATGATTGTATGCTGTTTACTGAGGTTATGGGAGGACCAAGCGGGCACAAAATCTAACACGTTACCAATACGTGCATAACAAGCACACACCATGTGAGTATATTTGTACAATTAAAATATATCTAAGCAGTAGTCAGTGCCAACTGACGGCAACTGTTACAATATTGCATCATGATGGTACGAAACAGAACGAATGCATACTAAAGGACTAGTGATAAATCATCGCAAAAATTATAACTAACTTCCAAATTGCATGTATACATGTTTGTATCACAGAGGCAGCAGAGTGCGTTGTTGTTTTGACACACCTCTTTGACCACGCCCCCCCCCCCTATTTTTAAAACCTAGTCTCATTTATAATGATGGTCAATTCGCGTTTCGAGTCATAATGGAAACCTTTAATACGGTATTATCGGTATCTAAATATGAATACATGCCTTTGGTAAACCGCCGATTGTATTATTGTCTGCAAACGATAGTTTTCGACAAAAAAAAAGGATCAGCGTCCCTCGGTCTTGTAATGTAACTTCTAAGAATTTTTCCTCAACTTCTAAGAATTTTTCCTCAACTTCTAAGGAAGGTTCGGACCTTCCTTATAATTTAAGGAAGAAATCGCTCCATTTAAGGAATATTTTAAGTTTAAAAGTTTCTGTAATATCACTTAAAATATTTCTTAAAAAATAAGATATTTTTAGTACATTTAAGGATTTTTTTGTATGAATTAAGGATTAAGTTAAAGATAAGATGCTTCTGTAATACGGACCCTGTATGATTTTGTTGCGATATCGATATCGGGTCAAGAAAGAGGGAATTGCTGCGCCAGGCAATTGTTATGATGTGCATGTTCCACCAGGGTTGCAAGTTCAGTTATTTTTACAACACTACAATAAAATATGGCCAGATAACTCCCTTCAGTGTTGCTTTTAGTTTAAGAAATACTTACACGTACACTTTGGATATTATTCATTTCATGAATTTAATGTTATTTGCAGATGGCAGTAGAACCGTCAAACGTCCTTATATATAGTCATTTCTAAAGACATTTATGTACTTATTATCGTGGGTTGGAGTTGATAAACATAAATTACTATCAATAAACAGCCACTAGAAATTAAACTGACTGTTAACAATGAATGAACAGCATCAGCAAAGCAAACAATGTGAGTATTATTCAACAGAGCGCAAATATGAATAACAAATGCACTCAACATTGTTTATACATTGATGCAGTTACATTTCGCTTGGATATATAATATCCTATTATCACATACTATTTACATTCGCCTTGTCCTTTGTGAAGATAATTCTTGACGTTCATATTGTATAACACACACGGAGTTATCACGTCATAGTTTATGTCAATATCGCCCTGCGAAAAGTTCAAAGCTACGTGATTTAATTAATGATATGCGACGTTACAAATAACAGCTCTTCTTTTATACAATATGTCGACATTTGTTTAAGAAGAGATAGTCAGTATTAGAACACACTGCTAAGATCTTATCGTAATTATTTGTTTTTAAATAAATAAAAGTACTATATATAGTGAATATAAGTATTGATCGCTAGCGTACTTCATTGAATTTGCTCGAGTGCCCAACTGCGTTCATACAGCATACACGCAAGAAAATACGATAAATCCTTAATAAACCATTTGTTAATATTCATTTAAACATGTGTTGCTATTATTAGAGATTTACCGAAACTTATTGATGCTTAAAAGTGCTTTAAATTACGTTTTTCATGGTCGACTTTTCAAAATATTCGGAGCGGGCGGAAGGGGTCACACTTCCTCGACCCTACCATTAGCAGTCCCAATGTTTTATAGCGTCATACTCGCCTGAACTGTCTGGTAAGTGTAATAGAATCATACCTACCTTCACAGGCTCATTTCAATAACTCATTGTCCTTGTTTCCTCTGGTATATATGGTTGTAACACACGAGCAACCCATTGAATTCAAATTCATTTTTTTTCTCATTTATTTTTCATCATATATCATATTAACATGATGCATCAAGAACAAATGTATATATATATGCTTAAACATTTCTATGTTGTGTAAAAAAGCATTTTTTATCAAACACACACGCGCTCACACACACACACACACACACGCACACGCACACGCACACGCGCACGCGCAAACACACACACACACACACACACACACACACACACACACACATAAACACACACACACGTGGACACACACACACACACGCGCGCTCACGCATACAAACACACACACACACACACACACACACACACACACACACACACACACACACACACACACATAAACACACACACACGTGGACACACACACACACACGCACGCACGCACGCACGCACGCACGCACGCACGCACGCTCGGACGCCCCCACGCACGCACACACACACACACACACACACACACACACACACACACACACACACACACATACGCGTTTATATATACTTGTGAGTTATATAGAGCTACACCGACGTACCGAGGTCTGCCCTTTCTGTTGAAGATAGAGCAACCATCTTTCAAATTAATATCGTAAATGGGGCATATATTGTAAATTGCTGTCGAGAATTCAAATAACATCAATAGTTTGTTCTTCAACTTTTCAACATCATTTAGAGGCATCTCCATATATGGTATGACATGTGTCTGTCATCTCCTCGTTTGCATATTACACACAACTGCCTCATAATGTTGATGATTAGTGAATACTTGTTTTAACTCATAACGTTGATGATCAGTGAATACGTGTTTACTCACCGAGGTAAAATATCGTTGTGTTAAATCATACATTAATTCTCGAGTTTACTAGCACTCATCATGAAGTTTTGACCCCTAGGAGGATTTTACCTCAAGTGTTCATCCTCCAGAGCAAACCCCAATCTATCCCACTTGGGCCTTTTGTTTCCTTCTTCTTCTTCTTATTATTATTATTTATTTAGCATTCGTAAGCTCCGCCCATTCCTTATCATACAGATTTTACTTCATGTCATCTAACCATAACATTTTGCGTTCGTGTACTTTGTGTGTGGCATTAACGACTTTGAACAAGTATTATGCTGCATTTGACACATTATTGTACACGGTTTTTTTCTTCCCGCTTCATTATTTTCAGAATTGTTTGATGACTCTAAAAATATCCGTGTTTTGCCCCGGAGGGTGGGTAGAGCGCACACCATGAAATTTAAACAGACTGCGTTGTTTTGTTTCCTGTCACGGAAACTTGTCAAAATTCAATCATGAGGCGGTGTAACCGCGCCAGTCAGAATCCGCTTTCTTTAGCTCTTAAAGGCCTAGTTTAAGGAATGTTTGGCATGATAATCCCCTGCTGTGCATCTCCTACTTATCACACTGGTTCCACAGTAGGGGCCAATATCATGTGCATTGGTTTATTGGCTCAGGGCCATTTAGGGTCAATTTTTATAATAAAACAATGAAAACTGCGCAACAGGATACTCAGATTGGAGATCTGATAAGCCAATTAGGCATTAAGATTAAGATCAACAGAGGTTGGGTACTTGGAGGGGGGGGGGCACTTATAGAAGGCTTAAACTAGGCCTTTAAGGTTGTTCGGTTAACGCACTCCCGGGTTTGGTTCCCAGCCTGGGCGCATGTTGGTTTGGTTTGTGGTCACCAAGCTGGACTAGTGGTATTTCTCTTGGCACTCAGGTTTCCCGCACAACACAACACCACACTATCGCGTAACAACTTGAGTGATTAATCGTACCAACTTTGTTTCACAATCGTTGCAAACAAAAATAAGTAAATAAACTAAAATAATACTTCAAACCTGGGAACAATGCCGTGATATCGTTGATTATTGCTCTTATATCAAACGCATTTTGAGACTTAAAAGGTGCATAGCAAACATTTCTACATTAATGTATATTAATACTGACTTGAAAGTACAGATACAAGTTCAGTAGTCGAAAGTTTAAACATAATGACATAGGGTTAAAGCCAGAAACACAGAAAAACAACACAAACATGCACAAACGACACACAACATATATAATGTATAATAGTAGGGGACTGTTTATCAAGGATTGTTGGGTTAAAACTTTGGAACTTCAGCAAAATGTAATTTTACTGGGGTTTAATTAGTTTGCGTACGCACAACCTCGTAAACAAATTGTAAAAACAAGCGGCACCATTAATGTCATTTGGAATGGTAAATGATAGACGCCAGGAGTCTAAAATCGTTTTCTCTTTTGTATCGGCGGACTATCAGACTACTTTGACATCGAGACTTCGATTTAACCAACTGTTCATCTGTCCGGAGACCGGATAGACATGTAACACGTGTTCCAGTGGTGTTTCTTTCATCAACTTAATCACAATTAACAAAGACGAGCTTTGTACTTAACCCTTGATCGGCCTTTGCCTTATTCTAACCAAACACAGCCGACGGAAATAAAATTAAAACTAAAAATGATACCTGCATAGTTTTGCCTAAGTTTATGTTTCTTCCTTTATTTATACCTATGTGTACCCATGGAGCTTATTTTCATCTTATTATTCACATTGCGTATAATTTGTTGGCTGTCAAATCTAAAAGCGATGATGCAAAAGAAATCGGATATAATTGTCAAGGGAAATAACTGAGTAAGAGAATTTGACATATTTGTCATTCGGAAACTCGGACTTGTAGGTTGGCTGCTAATAAGCGGTGCTAGAGTAAAAATATACTTCATAAAAAACGTCTAAATTTATTTTGGTTTTTAAATGTGTCCTCTTGTTAATGTAAATCTTCATTATTTCACACGTAACGTTTCAAACTGACCACAATATTAAACGGTTACCCGAACTGTGTTGGCCACTGGCTTATAGTATAACTTTTTGGCTACCATTTAGAGCACAAAGAGCCAATTCCCAGCAGCGGATCCCCCTTAAAGCCACTTCAGGGTTTCATCAAGATAATGACGTAGTATTTTGTTCCTCAAGTCCATTATATAGATCGCTCAATACATTGTATACATTCCATTCTGTAGGTGGAACTCCGTGAAGGAACTTTTTGTTCACCATCAGTGTAAAACAAAGCATCCTTTTAAGGCAAATTTATTTCACGTTGAAGTACATGTATTTTATACATTTCATTAAAAAATATAAGCAAAAGAATTGGGGGTCATCATTTTGCTTCAGAGCAAAAATAATCTAAAAACAAACAAACAAGAAGCGCCGTGGAGCGAGCCCTCACCTTTTTTCGAAGATTAAAACGAGTAAAATTAAATATTTTAATAATTAATAATGCCAGGGGATTGCCCCTTGATCTACACTTGAATATTGCAGAGACTGAGTCGAGTTGCCATGATTATGGAATTTTAAATAAATCATGGACATTTTATATACAAGTCATTTTTGGTTACATGCAGAGGGAAATAAAATAGTGAACGAGGTTAACAAGCACATATGTGAATACATTGTGCAATGAACAATGTTAATCTCTCACATTCATCACATACATTTGCCATCTTTACATGTCAAGAATATGTCACAAAATACAAGTGAGAAACTACAAAGTAACATGAACTGCAAACCAATGACTGACACCATGAAATTACACATTAACTGTGAATGTGTATAAAATACACTTCTCCATAAAATTCAAATGAGAAATTACTGTTTGAATAAAACAATCGGCAACTCTAAAAATCTATTTGTGACAAAAATTATTATGACATAATGTCACCACTACTGAGAACATTGTATCAGTGTTGTACATGACATACCCATTTTGTTAAATTCTATTTTTCATTTACAATGCAGTAGACCTTGGTCCCAGTTTTAGTTGTGACAAAATATAAATTCATTGTGGTCATTGTGTCAAAACTGTTTGAAAATAAAGTTAATTTATTGAAATTATTATTGTATAGAAACAATCGACAAATTCTTATCCTGGTAAACTTTCTGCAAATCAACTGAAATTATATTTATTAACCTAGATGATAAACAGTGCAAGCGAAAATAAAGTGCTTGGACAAGCCTTTTCAGCCATTTTGAAGTTTCCAAGGACTATTACTCTGACACACAAAAATGAACTCTGAGCAACTTTTGATAAAAAGGCTGGGTCATGTAACACTCGAAATGTGCTTATGATCCCATTGGCAATTAAAAATATGCTCTTCAAAACCTCCGGAAATCTAAAAATGATTGAATCTAATTTTTAACAATGTAGAATAGTAACGATGACTTCATCATGATGACATAATAGATACATACTAAGAATAAAGCCTTAAGCCAGAGAAAAAATATTTTAGATTCTCATCCCAGCCCGCCCGTCAAATAAAAAAAAATAAACATGCCATTCAGCCCCATTTTTCTTCTTCAAAATACGGATGAGTATCAAAACATATTTTCCTCTGGCCTTTTGCTGCAATCCACTGTAAGATATAAAATAACCTCATATGCAGTGAACCATTGGCTTACAGAGACATGCTTGGACACCTTGACACTATGTACAAGATGTACTAGCACTTTGAACACTTATTATTGTTTCAGTGTGCAATCTGTCGTTATCCAACTGTGTAATGTGCTTTTTATTTAATTCCACTTCAAACGAATTTGATTGAATTAATACAGTCTATCATCTTCAGTTCCCGTCTCATAGTAATGTTGAACACTTCGACATTTTCTTAGGAGTTGGCCTTGCTCCTCTGTTAAACGCTGAAAGTTCCTGGCTGAAATGCAAGAGAGGATTTAAGCTGGACAAAAGATAAAGGTTAAATAACATGAATAAATCACCAAGCCAGGAATATCGTTACACTTTAAATCATATATATAACTACCAATGTTATGAGCAACAGAAGAGTTCGAAGATATGTGCAAACTGGTTTGAGGAAATTGGAACTAGAGCTTGAAACTCTAAATGATCATGTGAATGTTGGTCTCACCATTCCACAAGTGGATTAAAAAATCACAAAATCGGCAAAAATGTATAACATTCCATGATTGCAACATCATTTGTGAGATATAAAATATTTGCCTCATGTACACAACTTTAAGTTGTATACAAGCATTCAGAGGTAGAATTTTAACAAACAGCAACACACCAATTTTAGAAAGCTTTTTGCATACTTTAGGAGGTAAAAAAAACTCATAGAGACTTGTCTTTAGAAAGCCTTTAAAACAAATATGATTGCATTTGAGCTGTGTTGTCTAAACAATGGTCAATCTCACGATTAATACAATTATGGAAAACAAGTATCAAATTTGTCCAAGATTTTGTCAAGGAAAAAATTATGACCAGATTTATCAAGACAGTGCCAAAATGTTCTCTTGAGTATAACAGGGCTTTTTTAAGTGACCTAACAAGTTAGTTTTTCGACAAAAGATGACCCAGTGCACACTGATGTGCTTCATTTCAACACCCACATTTCATCAGTAACTGGAAGCATACTTTGTCTATATAACAGACAGCAACATTGCTGCAAATCTATTGGATCATAAATAAAACTCTTTTTTTTAAGCGAACACTTTTAATGAGAAACAAGATAAGTCTACATCTGCAAGCAACATACAAACATGAATTTACCTTCAGGCAGCCCTTCAGCATGTTCAGAGATGACAGTGGATGGGGCAACTGTACCATTGTTCCCTGTAGCATCTGAAACACACAGTTAAGTTGAATGTTAACTGCTACAATATTATGAAAGCTTACTGGTATTCAGGTACAAAATTAACACATGCACTTACTGGATACATAAATTATAAATGTTACAAAAATTATTAGATCTAAATGTATTAATCAAGAAGTGTTGTCATTTTGGGCAACAATAAATCAAGGTGAACAAACATCTGCGGTTAAACTTCAACACACACAATTCATTACACACTTTTAGCATACATCATGAGGTACTAAAGTCAATGCATGTCTAGGTGCAACATTAAAAAGTATGTACCTATTTACAGATAAAATGCTCAATTAAGCCTGCAGTTTACCAAGATAAGCATGGTCCACTTCTGATCTTCTGTTGATGCACCAAGAGCATCTTGAGATGGTTCCGAGATCTCTGTTGTTTCTGCAACTGTATAATCGTCTTAACAGCATCTGAAATGCATTGAAAGTGTTTCAAACTGCAACATTCTCGGTTCAGTCTATATTATATACCTGTGTTATAGAGGGTTGGGTTGAAGTCATGGGCAAACAGAACTGTAATAGCATTAAATAGTCATTCTAAAAAACTGGCGCCAGTTTTCTAGTAATTTTGGAAATCTCTCTCTATATATAAATATTGTTGAATAATGAACACCATATTTCCAAACAACATTATGATGCAGAATACCATAAAAAGTTAAATTACAAGTGCAGAGCTCCTGATAATTCTGTAGGGTTAATGGTACTGTTTGCTGACCATTTTGGACCAAGCATATTGTTCACTTGTGGTTGAAATTAGCACAAGCCTACAAGCGCCGCACTCGTAAAATACGTTCCGGGCTGGCTTAGATCCTGGGTTTTATACAGCAGGGCTTGTTTAAAATTGTATTGCCAAGCAGAAGTATAAGAATTCTGGTTTCCTCATTCAAAAGATAAGGTTTTAATGCAAAAAGTTATTTTACTCTACTGGTGTTTGGGTGTAAAAGATATTAAAATACAAGGAATAATAATGTGCATACTTTTTGTGTTGTTTGTTCTTTATTTTAACTTGTATTTAGGAGGGAAAATTCAGGAATGTATTTATGGCATTATACGATTAAAAAAATCAGCTTTGTCAACTCCTGGTTGTGAAAGAAATGGGAAATATGAATTTTGTTGCTCCCGCTCCTTGCTTCAACTTTTCTTGGTCACAATCGAACAAATAAACAAATATTTGGTGTGGCCTTAAGTTCATATATTACCCATAAAAGTACAGTGCATTTATTCCTGAAATTGTTTGAGCTCATAAATGCCTTACTTTTGCTTCTTCCTTCCTGCTTGAATGCAATATGTCTCTCGCAGAGAATATATCCTCCAAATATTTTCCGCAGATGCCTCTCACTCTGATCAACCATATCCTGTAGCTGCTCCTGGGTCAAATCTTGAACATTGCTGCAAGAAATGTACAAAAATAGAAAAACATGTCCTGCAAACAATTGCTTAAGATTACTAAGTATGCTTACGGTACATAGCATTGTTTTATATACCGGATAGGTAAAGTTTAGCACAAGTCACCTATAGCTGATGTAGAAGTGTTTCACAACTCCATGGAAAGGTGTCTGTTGTAGCCCTTTCCATTGGCGAAGCAGTCACCAGTGTTTTTATTGTTTATAGTAGTACATGAAAGAAACTAACATTATTCATAATATGTGCACTGAACACATCCTTAATCAATAAAATGTAATGACAAAACAAGATTCCTTGAGAGCAAGGTTAATTATCTAGTCTATGTGCAGGTATCTCACTTAAACAGTTGTGGGATCATTCTGTATCAGGGATACATGTAATGATGTATGTCTTTCTGACAAGCTTTTAAAACAGACACATTCAGGTTTGACCGGTGAAGGAAACAAGACCTTTCCGGTTACCTTATACATTTAATCTCGATCTTGAATTCCATTATTTTTTCTCCATGGTCATTTCACTTTTACAGAATCAACTTCATCATTCTCTTCAGATATTGCCTGGTTTTCATTCCCTTTGTTCATTATGAAATGATTATCAATGTTTCAACCAAGAAAATATGCTAATATGTTAACAAGAGGGCCATGATTGCCCAAAGAGTTGTAACTTTATTTGAAGATTTTTCACTCCCCCGCTGACCAGGCACCATGGTGATATTTTCTTTGAAAAACAGACATGCTAAAACTGATAGGATTGTATGTACACAAACATATGTCAGATGTCCTAAAATCAATTTTAAGTTACATACAAACATTCTGAGGTACAAGTTGAACACACAACAAGTGAGCAATACACAAATCTTGAGAAGCTTTTAGCATACTTTGTGAGGTAATCAAACCGCAGTATAGCTGATGGTATTTTAAAATTTATAACATTTTGTAAGGAACACACACACACACAAACACACACATTCCGAGGTATATCTTAATAAGCATTGTGTCTACTTTATGAGGTACCTTTTGACAGAAAAAGTCTTTCAGTTATGAACATGAACAGACTGTGATCACCAGCGACAAATAATTACTCAAAGAAAGTTGGTTTCGTATTCAATTTACCTTGAGGCGGCCCTTCAGCATGTTCAGAGACAACTGTGGATGGTAAACTATCCCTCTGATTTCTACAGCATCTGAAACACAAATTTAAGTTGAATGTAAACTGTTACAAACTCATTAAAGCTTAAAACTTCACAAAAATATACTGATATTCAGGTATAAACAAGAGCTGTCACAGTATGTGACGAATGCCCCCGAATGTGATATTGACCTACGAACAAGGTCAGACAGTACATGAAAAGTTATACATATGGCAAGTTATTTTAAATTGCCTCTGAACATAAAAAAATACCACCCATACTTGACAACCTACACTGTTATGTCCTTATATTCAGAATTCCCTTGTGAATAAACACTTGTGTATCTTTCACCTTAGAGGTAGGGACACGGGTCTTGCACACGACACGTCGTCTTCGTATGTGGAACACATGTAGCAAGTGATTTTAAAATCTGTCCATACAAGGGAAAGTAACAGCCCAGACACGACAACCTATACTCTATGTCCTTATATGCAGCACTCCATTGTGAATAAACACTAAGTATGACCTTGACCTTTGAGGTAGGGACACGGGTCTTGCACGCGACACGTCGTCTTGGTATGTGGAACACATGTGGCAAGTTATTTTAAAATCTGTCCATACAAGGGAAAGTTACAGCCCGGACACGACAACCTATACTCTATGTCCTTATATGCAGCACTCCATTGTGAATAAACACTAAGTGTGACCTTGACCTTTGAGGTAGGGACACGGGTCTTGCACGCGACATGTCGTCTTGGTATGTTGAACACATGTGGCAAGTTATTTTAAAATCTGTCCATACAAGAGAAAGTTACAGCCCAGACACGGCAACCTATACTCTATGTCCTTATATGCAGCACTCCATTGTGAATAAACACTAAGTGTGACCTTGACCTTTGAGGTAGGGACACGGGTCTTGCACGTGACACGTTGTCTTGGTATGTTGAACACATGTGGCAAGTTATTTTAAAATCTGTCCATACAAGAGAGAGTTACAGCCCGAACACGACAACCTATACTCTATGTCCTTATATGCAGCACTCCATTGTGAATAAACACTAAGTGTGACCTTGACTTTTGAGGTAGGGACACGAGTCTTGCACGCCACACGTCGTCTTGGTATGTGGAACACATGTGGCAAGTTATTTTAAAATCTGTCCATACAAGGGAAAGTTACGGAGCCGGACGGACGGACAGACAGACTGACGATGCAATTTAATATGCCCACCTTCGGGGGGCATAAAAATAACACATGCAATTATAAACTAACTAGATGCTTACATCACTAAATAACAAACATACAATATCTGGATGTATAAATCAACAATTGTTTGTTGTTCTGAGAAATAATGTCCCTGAGGTGACACCAAATAAGTGACAAAATAACCCAGACTCTATGAATCTAATAATTTAAGAACAAGAATAAGTTTTACTAAATAAAGCTTAAAAACATTCTGAGGTTTAACTTCAACACACACATTCCATTACAAACTTTTAGTATACATCATGAGGTACTTTAAAGACTGTGCTGGTCTAGGTGCAACAGAAAAAAGAATGTACCTGTTTCAGTCATAAGCTCAATTAATGTCAGGATGGCTCAGAGGTAGAGTGTCCTCCTCACAACCAAGAGGTGAGCACTAGGTTTGATTCCCGCTCAGAAAATGTTCTAGTTTCCACTCATATGTACACTGTCTTAGTACTGAATTTGACTAAGGAAACCGACTGGAGTGTGTTTAAAATTAGCTGTTAGCTTTACACAATCGGGCTTAAATAAAGTAGTATAAACTAATGAGCACTCAAGTTTACCATGATAAGCATGTTCCAAGACTTCTGCTGATTCACTGAGGGCATCTTCAGATGTTTCTGTGACCTCTGTAGTATCTACAGCTGTATGACCATCTTTAACAGCATCTGAAATGTATCAAAATTCTATACCACGCGCACATCTGCCATGTCACAATGCCGTGAGATATTATTTAAAGTATTTGTCTTATGTTCACAAACATAGGTTTCAGGAGATGTAAGTTTAGTTTTAAGTTACCATACAAGCACTCAGAGCTACAATTTTGACAAACAGTAACACACCATTAGTTTCAAGCTGTTGGCATATTCTGTGAGGTAATAAAACATAGAAATATGTCTTTTGAAAACTTTCAAATGAAGTATGATTGAATTACATCTGTATGGTTTAAACATCTGCCAATCTGATGATCAATTCAATTATGTTAAACAAGTATAAGAGTTGTCCAAGAATTTTACAGGGAAGCAATCTCACCATGTTTAAGAAAGGTAAAAAAAATGGTTAAGACGGTATAAATAGGCTATTTCTTATGTGACCTAACAATTAAGTTTTCCGACACAAGATGACCCAATTCACACAGAGGTTCTTCATTTCAACACACACATTTCACCAATATTTTTACGCATACTTTGTCCAAATACATGTTAAAGAGTTTAATAAGCCTGATTTTAATAGATGACAAGATATCTAACATTTGTAAGCAACACACACACACACACATATTCCATGTTCATCTTTACAAGCATTATGTCTACTTTATGAGGTACCTCATCACAGAAAAATAGTCTTAAGTAATTAACATCAACAGATTGTGGTCACCAGCGAGAAATAACTATGTAAAGTAGGTTGGTTTTTGTATTCAATTTACCTTGAGGCGGCCCTTCAGCATGTTCAGAGACAACTGTGGATGGGGCAACTGTCCCACTGTTCCCTACAGCATCTGAAACACACAGTTGAGTTGATTGTATTCTGTTACAAACTCATTAAAGCTAAAAGCTTCACACATATATACTGGTATTCAGGTACAAAAATAACACAAGCAATTATTAACTAACTAGATGCTTACATCGCCAAATTACGAACATACAAGATCTAGATGTATAAATCAGCATGTGTTTGTCATTCCGAGAAACAATGTCCCCCAAGGTGACACCCAATGAGTGATTAAATAACCCAGACTGAATAAATCTGTTGATTGAGAACAAGCATAAGTTTTACTGAATTAAGCTTAACAAACTTTCTGAGGTTTGACTCCAACACACACACACACACACACACAATTCATTACAAACTTTTAGCATACATCATGAGGTACTTTAAAGTCGATGCTTGTCTAGATGCAACAGAAACATGTATGTACCTGTTTCAGATCATAAACACAATTAATGTAAGGATGGCTCAGAGTTATAGTGTCCGCCTCGCAGCCAAGAGGTGCTAAGTTTGATCCCCAGTGAGGAAAATGTTCTAGTTTCCTCTCATATTTACACTCAGTACTGGTGAGTTTGACCAAGGAAACCGACTGGAGTGTGTTTAAAATAAGCTGTTAGCTTTTACACAATCAGGCTTAAATCAATTAGTATGAACTAATTAGCACTCAAGTTTACCATGATAAGCATGTTCCAAGACTTCTGCTGATTCACTGAGGGCATCTTCAGATGTTTCTGTGACCTCTGTAGTATCTGCAGCTGTATGACCATCTTTAACAGCATCTGAAATGTATCAAAATTCTATACCACGCGCACATCTGCCATGTCACAATGCCATGAGAAGTATTTGTCTTATGTTCAAAGACAGGGTTTCAGGAGTTGTAAGGTCATTTTAAAATTTTAAGTTATATACAGTCATTTATCACACAGCAACACACCATTATTTAAAAACTTTTGGCCTACTTTGTGAGGTTATAAAACATAGACAAGTGTGACCTGGATCTTTTACAAAGGGAAACAGGTCTTAAAGGCTGTCTTTATGTGGTTTACAGATGTGCAAAGTTATTTTAAAATCTGTCCAAACATCAAAAGGTTACAGCCTGGATATGACCACCTATACTCAATGTACGGTATGTATATTGAACAATCTATAATGATCAAACACAAAGTGTGACTTTGACCCTGGAGGTAAGAACACAAACCTTGCACGTAACACTAAAGTATACTAAACATGTGTGCCAAATAATTTCAAAATTTCCATACATGTGAAAGATAGAGTTCGGACAATGAACAGATATACTCTATGTCATTAAACGCAGCATTCCATAGAAATCAAACCATAAGTGTGACCTTTGAGGTAGGGACACGGGTCCTGCAAGTGGAATGTCATCTTTGTATGCAAAACAGCAAGTTACTTTGAGAACTGTCTATACATGAAGAGGATACAGTCCGGGTTATATAGTGTAATTTTGACTTTGGAGGTAAGGACATTGGCCTTGCACACAACATAACGTCTTTGTATGCATAACACATAAGTATTTTAAAATCAGTCCATAGATGACTTCATAACAGTCCAGACACAACTGGGAGGGACAAAGGACACACGAATGATTTTAATTAGCCCAATTGGGATTCATAATCATTTATGAGATATCATAAAAGTATCTGTCTTCAGCACACAACCATGTATATCAAGCACCATAAAATCATTTTACAATTTAAAATTATGACAAACCTTCTGAGGTACAATTCTAACACACTAAGGATAAATGAGCTGAAGGTAATTTTACATAATGATGAACTGCAGTATAGATGATTGTGTGGTCTTGACAAAGGCCAATCACATAATGAATTAATTATGGAAAAAACTATTCATTTCAACAGTTTTAAGATTCCCACAAATGTTCTGATGAACAACTTTTAAACACAAAATTCTAACAAACAAAAAAACAAGACACAGACTGAAAAAGTAAAAAAACTATTGAGATTTTTTTATTACTTTGTGGATTTTTACGGCAATAGTAGGACAGGGCTTTCCGTAATCTTGTTCAAATGGAGAACAAAATTATGAATATTCAAATGGTTGGGCGGAAAATTAAGTCATATAACTTTTAGATGAAATTGGAAAATAAAATAATGTAAGGCAAATACAGTGTACATGAAATGAGTCAGAGAACATGACATTGCCAGGCTTTTGTATATCATATGTCATGTGTAAATTCGAACTACGACAGAAAAAAATTGTCTCTCTGTATTTAATAATACAAAAAGAATTGTTTGCTTTAAATTTTTTAAGGCAATATGATTTTTTTTTATTAAACATTAAATCCCATGTACATGCTTCTTAAAAACAGTAAGTACCAAATGTTTTAATAATCAATATTTTTGAACGCTAAAAGACTTTTCATGTACACTGAATATGTAGTTCTCAATTTTGCATATTCAGAAAAACCATGCAAATAACAAAAACAATTAACAAGGAACATCTCGATATTACTGAATTGTTCAAAAACCACAGGCTTGACATCATTTTTCTGCAAAATATTGTATACAAGTTTGTAAATGCAGAGACATTGATGTCAACATTATGATTCAACTTACTATCATAAAGTTGCCGATAGTTGTCTGGATTCAAGTTAAGTCCATTTGAATGAAATAGCTTTGATTGTGTGCACCTTGCTAATAAAACAATTTCATTTACAAGGAATTCAATTGATTAAGTCATGTCTGTATCTACACCATAGGCTATGTAATAAATTATAACTTACATTTCAATCAAGACAAAATAGTAGTATATATCCGTAAGTTTTTATAGGTTTTAAAGGGAATAATTCATAAAAACAAGCAATGAAAGAAATAATTCAACACTTAACGAAACTAGAGGTTGAGGTTGTATGATGGTCTATTATTAAAATTTGTGACGTCATAAAGCTCACACCAAATTGGGGTATCAATAGGGGAAATCAATAATACAAATTTTACCCAAGTGAGATGCAATACCCGTCAGACTTTATTTAACATCCAACAGAGTTTGAGTACAATGCATTCAGTATTTTGACTTCAATTAAAAAGAAAAGAAAATCAAAACATTTTATTTACCTTTCGCTTTCTCCAAGGTACATCAGCAACACCATAATCGTACCTCAATTCAGTGTCTTTGCTGATCATTTCAGTTGCATACAGACAGAGTCTTGGTTGATGTCTGTCATCAACAACTTTAACCATTTTGCAATTAGGCTTTGTGTATCGGTCCAAGTCGTTGACCATGCGTGCCAGACACGTGTCTTTTGAGGCATCGATGCTATTAAAACAATTGAAACATAACATTACTACAAAGAAAGGAAATGTATTATGACAAATGTCCCTATGTGTTTAATGTCCCTATGTGTTTAATGTTCCTATGTGTTTTTTTCACCACTTTGGGTGTCATTAGATTTTTTTTATTTTGTGAACAACAATGCTTCAGTTTAAAATATTGAAACCAAGAAAACTATTGACTTTGATAATGTTTTTTTTGTTTGGAGAATGCACCCGACATGGCTTAATATTTTAAACCACACATATTTTCCAGTCATGGGGAAAATGTATGTTTTTTGCACTGGGAATAGCGCTGAATTTTAACCCAAAATTACCGCCCAGACACGACAAGATATTATGTCAATGCTTAGTTTTACAGAATAAAACTTAACTGTAACCATGTAATCTGAGAGAGAGTTTTGGTACGACCACAAGGACATCACACTATCCAGACTTTATCAATGGACAAAAAGACAAGCTAAAAAAGTAGTGTATAAAAGAAAATAAATAGCAATTTATTACTACAAAAATTATAGCTTACACAAAAACTATATATACATACCAGTATTCCTTGTTGTTATGTCTGAAATGGTATTTGAACATTTCATCACCATCAGACTGCTGTTTACATAGTTCTCCTCTGTACTCGAGAATAAACTGCCCCTTCAAGAGCTC
This sequence comes from Mya arenaria, assembly GCF_026914265.1. Classification (NCBI taxonomy): domain Eukaryota; kingdom Metazoa; phylum Mollusca; class Bivalvia; order Myida; family Myidae; genus Mya; species Mya arenaria. The sequence continues at coordinate 22,758,200 of NC_069126.1, read as the reverse complement.
TTGCCTAGCAAACACTCCATTACCTGGAACCAGTAAATAGTGTTTTAGCCAGGAATTAAAAAGGGCAGGGTGGGCCAAAAACATGGTGCTTTCTTAAATGGGAAAACAATGCATTGTATTGATATCAAAGTACATGCATGTTCATGCACACATTGTAGTAATATCCCAGACAATGCGAATGTCCGTCGGACAGTCGGACATGTCCGGTATATTTCCATTTTGACCGACGGAACTTTTGTTTTGGTCGGTCACAATGTCCGGTGAAAAATTACAGTCAGCACCGTTTAATTTTCGGAAAATTTACTTTCAGTTTCTAAATAAATGGTCAGAGTTATTTGTAACTATTATATCATGACTATTCAGCCTGTTAATCCGTGTATCACTATTTGTAAACCCCGTTTTGCACATGTTTCCGTAAAAGCCGAAAAAACACGTAAGGTTACGATTTCAGTTCGTACTCTACTACTTTTTAATAGACGGAATTTTACGGACCTTGCTAAATTCCGTATGTATTTTTTTCGGCAAAGTGGTTCCCGGCAATCGTGTTAATTTAAATATGATGAATATACCGAGCTGACACTCTTTCCGCTCTGTTTAACATTGCCAATAACAAGAACTCTACTTTTGTTGTGTCTGAGTTTGAATTGTAGTAAAATTCGTTATATTTTTTAACTGTACTGTATCTTTAATTTAAAGATGAATTAAAAGAGTAAGATCTGGCTGCTCCATGGGTAGACGAACCGGATATGAGTTTTTTTGGGAGGAAAAAATAATGACTTAAGATCCGAAATATTGATTTTTTTGACCTGATGTTTAGCTTCTTTTTTGTAATTTATAATAGTACACATCTAACCAAGTAGATCTAAACCTGCTATAATGGGGAGTTACAAAACTTATTTAAAAAGAGGCTTAAAATCAAGGTTTAGGCTGATGTAACTGAATACTGTTTGTAACATTGCGACAGGTAAAAATTTGGTGCGACAGGTAAACTTTCAGTGTTTACCTGTCGCAATGTCCTGTGAAGAAAAAAAAGTTTTCGCGTTGTCTGATATCCCGACCGATTGCTCTTAATTCTTCTTTCTTGTTCATTTTCACTTCAGACACTTTCTTTACCATCTCGGGTTGTTATCACCAGGGCTCTCACAAGGCTGAATTTTTGGGGAGAAGTCACTTCTCCCAACAGTCAAATTAGGGAGAAGTGGGGGGACTTTAAGGAGAAGAGATACTTATCGTAAAACCTGAGATAAATATTGTGCCATGCCACCAAATTTTAAATTCACATTTACTTTGATTGCTTTTTCTAGATGGAATGTTAAAAAAGTGTTCTTTTTTGGCCTATCAAAAGTGTACTTGTCTAGAGTCTCCTTTTTGCAATGTATAGTTTACCTCCAAAAAAAAAACAAAGACAAAAAAAATTGACAGCAAAAAACAACAAATAAAGGGCAATATTTATATATCCAGTAGTTTTTAAGTTATACTCCAGACAAGGTAAATTGCAACGGACCGACCGACAAACCGACCACAGGGTGACTCCAATATACCCCCTTCAAACTTCGTTTGTCGGGGGTATAAAAATGCGAGTGAAAACTCTTGAAAAAGAGCAACTTTCAATTTGTTTACTTTCCATTTCTTGTAAACACACAAAATGATGACGTATACACAACTCACACGTTGTAGACTGTTATTTCGTGCTCAGATTCTAGACGGCAGTATTTGACTTATATCAATTTTGAGGCACAGTCCATCATCATGAAAAGCAATAATATTTTTAAAGTTTTTTATGCATTGATATCTAATATCTACGAAGGCCGATGGTGATGATCAAACTAATCCGACATAGCAGCCAAAATTAACAAACTGTCCAAAGAAACTGTTACTCAATGGGAGACGAAACTCCACCTAGAATTACAGTACACTCCACGCGGAACTACCACTTTCCTCGGTGACTCGGAGGCGTTTTTAATTTATCGCGGATTTCCGCCGAGTACGCAACCTTTTTCCTCGCTAAATTTCGCCGAGTTGCACCGAGTTAATCATTTTCTATGGAGGGTTTTATTGCCAGTAGCGCCGGTGATCGTATCGATTTATTGACCTAATCGCGGAACTCCGCGTGTTGTGCATAGCTACTACAGTACATTGCTTCTGTTAAAACAGTATTAAATAATTAGATAATTAATTTTTCAAAGTACAGTAAGTTTCTTTTTAAAAACAATTATCGAAAATTTCCATATCAATTTTCATCAGAATCGTCTAACAACTGTTGTTTTTCACATTATGTAATTAAAAGATATACCATAGCGTGCGTTTGTGTTTGTTATTGTTATCTTTCTCTTACTATATTAAGGTGTTGAGAACTTAAATTAGATTGGAGTAATGAAGGTGTTGAGAAGTTTGTAAGTGTGAATATTTTTCGGTCTTTTTTTCCTAATTTGCATTTTACCTGACTTATTAATTTATCCGTAGTTATCAATGGTTCTAAACTTATTTATTACGCATATAAATGTAAATCCTTTATCAAGTTAATTAAAATCCCATTAAACACCATTTTATACATGCATTGAAATGAATAACACATTCTATCGGCTTCAGATCAAACAGTCACTCTGTGTGACGTCACATAACTCACAGTTTTACCCACGAGGATCTCATGGAGAGCATGTATATTGTTATGCAGGATTAATGTGTCTGAGTGGTGTTTTCGAATGTACATTTAACTGGAGTATTGCATTTCCAACTTTAATTCATCACATTAATTAGTTACCTATATCATTCAATGTGTTGACTTTTATTGATGATTCAATAAGTATAACTGTACATAATTGCTTCATACAGTCTATAAGTGTGGTATAAGTTTGTTTTACAAAAATGTCATGTCTTTGTTTTCTTAATCCCTTGATTGCCCTTGTTGTTTATTTAATCCTCTTATAAATATTTCACCCTTTCTCTTTCTACATAGTTTAAGATGGGTACATGTATTTTCTAATTAACTTGTCACAGTGGTGTACTATACGGTTAGGTAATCAAGCCAGGATAAAAGATGAAAATCAATAATCTTCGTCTGTGAAACTTGGTAAGTGTGAAAGTTACGATTGATGTTCTTTGGGTGTCCGAAAATTAGGTACGCGAAATAAATTATTTTTATAAACAATTACGGGTGTAGCAAAAATTATCAAATAAATTAAACAAAATTAGATATAGTGGGAGATTCTTATCGGTTTTCCTCCGAGTTTCGCGGTGTTTTTACCTCCGAGTAACGCGGCGATTGTAATTATACGGTCCACTGATCAGCCTCGGTGGGTGAACGAGTAAAAACGCCGAGGAAAGAGGATTATGATCAATTGGATGTCGTGTCCGCGATGACCGAAATCCGCCGAGGAAAACGGAAAGTGGTAGTTCCGCGTGGAGTGTACTGTAGACTTCAATACAGACAATGATGAGAACATCGGCAAGATATTTTGTGCAGACTGCATATCAGACCTACTCAAAACATTTTTTGTTTTTACAAACCTTATGCTTTGATTATGACACAGAAAACATTGTTGTTGTTTTTAAGTACATACATTTTTCTAACAAACACAAAGGGGTGAGCAGTATTTTTTTCTAAATTCAATTCCCTGACTAAGTCCACAAATATGCTGCTAATGTATCACGACAAAATCATACCTATGTATTGATCGATATACTGCATTTGTCTGAAGGTAGTTTTGGTTGGCTTTTTTCTGCAAGGGCGTTGATTCTGGCCAAAAACATCTGCAATTGCAATAAAATGAGGCTGGAACAATGACAACATATCAACAACAGTCTGATGTAAACAGCCACCAGTCTGCGAAATAACTTTTCAGATGAACTTGCCCTTTCGGGCATCTCCCTGGCAATTTTAACTTGCCCGGACCAATTTTCACTTGCCCGAATAAATTTCAAATAAAATATAAGCAAAGATCACATCAGAGTTGTCTTTGAAACGCTTGCATCGGACTGGTTTAAATCAAGCGTCCAATCGGCTTTCAATTTTATACGCATAGTTATAAGCGTCTATTGATTCGGACTGCGGAGTAAGTGTACCAGTCGATACAGACCGCGTAAAACGTCATCAAATTTAGCGACTTTTACAAAGTCGAGTAATACGTCATCAAATTTAGAGTATTTACTTTGTTTGTTGATTTTCGGATAAACGATTTCATTCTCTTTTTTTCACTTGCCCGATCGGGCAAGCAAATACGATTTTTTACTTGCCCGGCGGGATTTTTACTTGCCCCGGGCATCGGGCACATGGGTTATTTCGCAGACTGAGCCACTATTCAATCCACTTACTTCTCGCGCCAGTTAATGACATAACCATCTGGGTTTACACAAATGACATGCTTAATCAATGCTGTGTATCAAAGTGTTTCATCTAGGCTTTTTAGCATAGCTCCCAATACTGCCCTGTGTGATTGGTGCTTTATGAGCAGACAATGTGTTTGCATAATTAGACCCTAGCTTATCTCATTATCAAATAAGTAAGTCATAATGAATCAATGTAGTCTAAATAATTTCGTGAATCTACTTTTCCCATAAACATATTAACTAGATGTTGTCAAAACAGCATGCATTTAAAAAAAAACGGGCAAAAGTTACTAATGAAGGTTTTCTGAAGTCAGTCTGTGAAATAGCATTTTTAACCAAAGGCCACTTGGACAAAATCCATATATCATAAGGCCTGAAAGTTCCAAAAGAAATGAGGAGTACATGGATGTGTACTGAGTCCTATCTCGATCTGCTATTACTGTGGCAGTCATTGAAATTAGACTTTCGGATGAACAAGTCCGAATTCTTATACTATTGCATGGAATCATGTTTTTGAACAAGCCCTGCTATATAAAATTCAGAATTTGAGCAAGCCTGGAAGACATTTTACCAGTGCAGGGCTTGCGGGCTTGTGCTAATTTCGACCACTGCTGTGGAAAATATGAAAAAGAAACACATGCTCTCATTCTTCCGATATTTCGACATCTTCTGAAATGGATGGGTCTTTTTACAATCAATAATAGGATCGTTTTTATTTGAAAATAAACAATTGTGTTACAGCCATTTAAATTTCAAAGATTAACAGAAAGACAAATTTGAAAACATGGTTTGGCAGCCTTTTAACATCTTACTTTTGCTTTCACATTACGATAAAGATCGGTGAAAGCTTATAGTTTCCATTTAACTGTATTAGTATTATGCAATAATATACTTATATTCTATATTTCACACCTGAATTCATCCTTTTTAAAACAAAGGCAATAAATTTAATCAGATCAGTTATGCAATAAAACTTTAATACTCCAACAATGACTGTAAAAATGACTTCTGACTTAAACAACATGCACATGTTGCCGCACATTTAAGACCATGATTTAGGAAATAAATTGATATTAATTTTTGTTTTACTCAAATCTGGGGCATTTATTCTGTTGATGTTTGTGTTGTCAATGTATATATATACAAATCATACTGCATCGATTGTGGCTGCACATGCAGATTCTTGCCTAGTCTAAAATAATAGACATGTTATATGGGATTCTTCCGATCCATAACTTATATACGGGTTTGTGCAAAAACAGGGGGGTTTTGAAAAATATTGAAATTGTATTTAGAGAAGCATTTTAGGTTTGAAATAGATAATAAAGGTTTATATTCATATTTTACAGTGCAAGTGCAAAGATATTTTGCACAAAACAAGCATTAGATGCATTAAAACAAAGGATTTACCTTTCCAACAAAACGAAACTTGACCGACACAGACAACAATTGTACCAAGCTTAAAACTTGACCATCTTCGGCAAGCTTCGAGAAAGACCTCTTATATACAATCGTTACAACTCGGCCATGGCTGAAGTGTTCCAATTGTTGTTAAACTGTGAACCGCAGCCTTGCAGGTGTCATTCATGTATTGTATATTGTTATGTTTTGACAGTATGAAATGAAGAAACATGCATCAAACTCATAATAATTTGTTGGATATTTGTTTTTTTTGTGTACGGAACTATTATTTAAGTAACATTATCTGGTAATATTTCTTGTTTTTAAGATATTTTATAGATGCAATCGGAATAACTACCCACATTCGATACAAAATAACTTGTACGTGAATGATTTGCCATATCAAAAATCGTAAAATATATCACTGTCAATGTATAATTATAGTGGTCAATATTAAATATTGACCACTATAATTATACATTGACAGATACTGTCAATGTATAATTATAGTGGTCAATATAAGCACAAGCCCTGCAGCCCTGCACTGGTAAAATGTCTTTCGGGCTAGTCTAAAATAATAGACGTGTCATAAGGGATTCTTCCAATCCCTAACGTCTAAACGGGAATGTGCCAAAAACGGGGGTGTTTTAAAAATATTGAAATTGTTTTAAGTAAAGAATTTTATGGTTGAAATTGATCATAAAGAGTTAAATTCATATTTTGCCATGTAAGTGAAATATTATTTTGCACTAAACAAGCATTTAATGCATTAAAACAAGTTGTTTACCTTTCCAATAAAATGAAAGTTGACTGACACAGATAACAATTATGCGAAGGGGAACAACTTGATACAATCGTAATAACTCGGCCTCCTACGACAAAACTTCGAGATAGACCTCGTTATACAATCGTAACAAGTTGGCCATGGCCGAAATGTTCCGAGCGATTTAAAACTGTGCCCTGAAGCCTTGCAGGTGCCCTTCATGTATATATCGTTATGTTTTGACAGAATGAAATGAAGAAAAGCCGTCAAACTCATAATTACAAGTTGGATATTTTTTTTGTATGCGTACGGAACTAATATAAAATAACATTATCTGGTAATATTTCTTGTTATTATATTGTATAGACGCTATATGCTTTAACCCGGAATCCTGATCGGAACAACTACCCACTTTTGATACTAAACAATTTGTACGTGAAGGATTTGCCATATCAAAAATCTAAAAAAAATCTGTCAACGTACAATTATTTGGACTACTTTCGGGCTTGCTCAAATTCTGAATTTTAAATAGCAGTGCTTGTTAAAAAATTTGATGCCAAGCAAAACTATAAGAATTCAAAAGTATAATTTTCACGACTGCTAATTCTTGCCTACTGGTAAACCACAAAATGTCAGTTCTTGAGTTCTAACTGCATGATAAGGCACCTCGCATCTGTTGCATGTTTTTGATATTGAGAGAGCCAGTTTTCACACACTATTATCTCCTTTAACCACCACATAAGCACGTACTAAACACCGTTAACAACCTTACTATAAAGTGTATATATATATGATATATCATTATACAGTACAGGTATGTGCCATGTGTAGTCATTCTAAAATGACTAATGTCATGTGCTGTGTTACGAAACAGTCTTAAAACAATGATACAGAACGATGTTGAAGTGTTCTCCGACATCCATTACTTTCCATAAAAAGGTATTACAATAGAATTGATACGTACACACTTCAAAATCCAACCAATTTGCAAAAATCCTACAGCAGAAAAACTGTCCGCCATCATTAGAATCGATAATACACAACTTACCTCGGCAAGCCGCCATGTTGTTCCCACACCACGTGAGGTGTCGATGGTAGTGCGCATGCCCAATGCGCGAATTAAACAGGTGCCCGCGGGGGCGGACTAGGCATGCGCAGCGAAACGGAGAGCCAATGCGCATGCCCGACTTTAAACTTTTTCCGCGCCCTGTTTTCGTATGTCAATGTGTGCAAGCACACTCAAACACACGACACACTATACAACGTTATTTAGAGGTAATCTTCATATTTAACCAGGAGAGTCTGGTGCACATTATAACGCTGTTCAGAGGTTTAAACTTCCGAGGTAACGGGACAATTAACCTCGGAAGTAAATTGTGCCTCGGAAGGTTGCTGTGTACTCATATGATTAACCTCCAAAGGATATAAGCGCAAACGCACACACACACACACACACACACACACACACACACACACACACACACACACACACACACTAAGTGATGTCCCTGTTAATGTTTATAAAATATAGTTTATTTATTTGAGGAAAAGAAACAATGATTTGATGTGCGTTGTTTAGGCTATATGTGTCTGTTTTGTATATTTAGTTGTTTAGAATATTGAATACTTCCCATGTATTTCTGTGGGTTTCAAACTTCTCATTGTTTAATGCTATTTTCTCTTCTATTTTGATTCTTAATTTCAGATAATGCAAAAATGCATTCATATTCATGGCGTTCTTGAAAAATTGATATTTTTTATACCTAATTTGCTTCTGGCTTTGTAATTGCCTCTGTGTTTATATATTTTTAAAGCCATCATTGGAAATGTCATTGCAAAATTGCACTCTTTGATTAACTGAACCCGTGATTTTTTAAATGAATTGCGCTAAAATTTAAATTGCATACGCTGTCACATTTATGTTATTTGAATAACATATCGATTCATACGCGGTTTGAATCTCGAAATGTCTCTTTAAATTACAAACAACTGGTTCGTTACATGGCTCTTGTACTTCCAAGCGAAATAACACCTACCCTTCAATTTGAATAGGCGACTTGGTGATGACAAAAATGCATCTTTCATATCGAACACTGTAAGAACATCGACCAAAAACATTGACACATGCATTCATTCTGCAATTGGGAGGAAACCGTTACAATTGAACTAGCTAGGACCGTTTGTTCGCTTCATTTGTTAGCATTTAAAGGTGTGTGTGTTTCAATACAATTGTAGACCAAATGGTACAGGCCTGTAAATGGACGGGTTAAACTCAGGTCGTTGTTTCATGGCGCTTGGTTCAAAACAAAGTACTTAATCACTTTTGATTTCTCTCAGTTATATGCCATTTTGTTTCCTTAAGCTCACAATTACAACTTATATAATAAACGACGAAATGCAAATGCTTAAGTAAGTATTTCGTGCAAAGATGCGCTTAAATGACCAATTTGCCAAACAATTTTGTTTAACATATGAAATCAGCATAATACAAAAGAAAAAAAAACAACAACTCAAAACATTTTTATTATTACATTTGTTTTTTTTTATAACAGAGATGGACATATATATATATATATATATATATATATATATATATATATTCCATTGAAAAAGTATTATCGAATATAGTCTATAAATAAATGTTTTGGATACCGCATCAGAACAGACAAGGAAAAAATCTGTGACCTTGGGAATGGTTGAAACCGGTTTTCGGTTTCTTAAAGATCAAACTTGTCTAAACATTACACACTTAAACGTATAGGCATACCAAGAGACCGCATCCTCTTGAAAACAATAAATGAACATAAAGGTACACTTATTATAAACCCTAAGTAATATACTTCTAAATAAACATAAAAGTCAGTGCATCAATTACCTAAACTTCGTATTCATTTTCATTGCTGGTGTAAGTTGATTTCACACACAACATAATTTCAATTCACGACCGAAATCGACTAAGATATATATTAAAACGGCCTCCTGATTCTTCAAAGGTACAATTCAACAGTACATTTACATCTAACTAATATGCGTCTAAGAACAGTTTGCGGATCAATGAACTATATGGGAAATAAATTAACAATGATATGATAATCGTACAAAAAAGGAGGAAGCAAATGCAATAAAAGCATGATTGTTTTTCATATGGTTAACTTACCATTCTTCAAGCTGTTTTCACGCTTTTCGAAAACGAGACAATAATATGTAAATTATTATGTTAAGATGTTATTAACATGACAGATAACATTGAATATTATGTTTGCCTATATTTTGACAACACCATCTGGCCATGAACATCACAACTCACCGTTTCATCATTAAATAGCTTGCGAAACACTTCGTGTACAGGTACGTGTTCATGTTGGATACTTGTCTATGTACCACGTCATCAATGTATGTGTACATTGTACAAGTTTGGAATCACATGTTACATGCCATGAGGAAGTGAGTAACATTAAATTAAGCGAGTTTTCAAATATATCTAAAGGTAAAGGACTTTTAAAATTTAACTGCACCTGATACAATTATGGGTAGGCTATGCGTACAATTACACTTAAACCTCACTACAATTTCGTAACTTCCTCACACGTATCTTTCCGAATAGGAACAATCGATATATTTCAATCATTCATTCATGCATTCAATTTGAATATGCAGCTTTAGAGTGTAAAGCCAATTTCCGTAGATATTTAACCATGTCAAATGTTTTATCTTAGCTGAATCATTTCCAAGGTTGTTATTCTCAGGACAGCTTCGTATAAACTATTTTAAATATGAATAATGGCAAAAACAACAGGATGAAAATGGTTTAACGATTCATGTGTCCAACTCTAACCCGAGAGGCCGTGTTTTCGTGTTCTACCAGAGGTAGGATAAGATTATTCGGTCTCTCAACAAGGACAACTTGTTTATAATCAGGAAACGGAGTCGAGTGTGATGGGTAACAGCTAAAGCTGTCTTTGCAATCGAGCTGAAAAAAAAACCATATGATTAAACCATCTTTTATTTTGGTTAACGTATATTCGCGGTGACGAGTTAATGATTGGTAAATCAATCTATATGTGTGCAATCTAATTTGCATAAGTATAAACTTGGTTTTACGCGTTTGTATCTGCAAAGCTGTCATGGTGGCCAATAATAACGCAAAATTAAGTACATTCTCAATTTATATAAACCATAAACATCTTGAAATGGTTAGCGTAACAAGTATGATGATAGGATTTTCGAAAGATACAAATATGACTATATAGAAAAATGTTTTACTCACAAATAGTTTTATAAAGGGTGAATATAATTTGCATCCGGCCTGTTTGCCTGACGGTCTCTGAGATCGGATGGGAAGTCCACATAGTCATAATGACATTCATTTTCATTTGAACGTCTGTTTCCTTCACTCTCCAAATGTTGAGGTGCGTTGTTGATCTCGACAGCACTTGCTGACCCTCCTCTCTTCCAAAATTAATATTTCATCATTATATAGAAATAAACATTAGAGGATAAAACAACTAGTAACACTGCAAATTCATTTTTTAGTAATTTTAGGAATACGACTATTGAGTATTTTATTTGTGTGAACTAATATCAATTATATATGGACCAAATAGATTGTTTAAACCAGTTGTTAATACAGTAATATTACACGGCTTCAAACATCGAAATAATCTTGGAGGAGACACAGCATACGCTTCTTAGTCTAGAAGATATTACATTTCACTGATATAAAGAAATGTTACCAGATTGTAATAGACAGTTGGCTCAAGATTAGGCTGCACAGTATCATACACATGTGTAACTGGCTCTCTAACTGCGCTTGTCCTTTGGCGTAGAAGAGTTGCATAAACTATGTCAAAAGTTAAAACAAGACAACTGTGATTAAATTACGAATTATAACATGTGTAAATACTTCAGCTGATTGCTCTGAATGCATTGATGATCGATCTATGGTGCATTGATAAATATTTACGGAGTTTTTTTGCAGATTACTTTCGATCCTTGTACCATTAAAATATAACAGTATATTTTTGGCTTCTAAGCATGTTTCCGTACCTTCCATTGTATAATCGAGTTAATGACATTGGTTTATGCAATTTCGCGTTTAAGTTTCTCTTCCCTACTGATTTTCTTGACGTATATAATAAAACTTACTATGTTTTTACAAACTTTTTTATTATTAAGACTTATGAATGTCTTATTTCCAATTAAAGTATCTACATAATTACCATGAGGTTTGCATCGCCTAAATAGACGAAAGGCCAACGCTGCTATAAGTAGAAGAAAAATGGTTCCAGCTACGGCGTAAAAGACCGACATATGCCACTGTTGGGTTGCCTGGGGTGCAGAGTTTTTAGTTGATTCTGCAATTAGATAACATTTACTATACCAGTATTTCAAGAGACATTAAATTCTATATTGTATCGTAGTTGGAGATCAAAAATAATACTTAGAAATCACAAAAGGCCGGAGCTGCAGTCTTTCATTGAATGTGTTATACCCACTTATAACCAGAATTTAGTTTAATCTACATTAAGATGTATACTTACTGTTGTTTTCTCTATACCGTGTACTCCCTTAACTGTGCTACTTCCTGATACATTTCTACACTACTTTTCGTATTAAGGATGTATATTTTTCTTTGGAAGGATTTGCCTTCCGGAATGTATTTTAACATGATTATGATTTTTTTTATATACTTTTAGTGTGTTTTATCCATTTGTTACAAGAACCTAATAGTAGACATCTTGAAAATGTATAATACTAATAAGTCTTAATTCTGAAACATTTATCTGTTTTACATTATGTCTGTTATAGTTCTACCCCTGCATTTCTGGTGGACCGAGTCTCTTTTAAACTTGCAATTTAATAAGAAATAAACTATTTCAGGAAGTCAACCTCATGATAATGACAATCAGACATTTTCAGCAACATCCCGATTTCCTGTCAGCAAAGTACTTATTAGAACAGGCGTTTTCTGTGGACACTGCATCTTGTTTATAATCGAAAGTAAGGATTTTCGCTCCCTAAATACTATCACTAATTTAAACATTGAATGTAGAAAAGTTCAGTTCTCTGGCGCAATGGCGTTAACGAATTATTCAGTCCACTTCAATGACTTATGGTATCGTTAGGGTTAGGAATTAATAGAAACAGTCCGTATTTTATTTTTATTTTATTATGTTTTGTTTTCGCTCTACAATTCACTATTTTAAGGTAGGCTTAAAGTCTTTAAAGGGCAACATTATAAGTTGCTGCCTTTTTAAGTTCTTATGCTTTGTTATGTTCGACTCACTTGACTTTAATGATCATGGCAAATGAAACCATATAATTTATAGCTACGTGGCCACAAATTCCTCACTTAAAAAACGCCAAAATATCCAAATCATATGCCTTGTTTTGTTTTACAAATAAGTTGATCATTATATTGCATCGAAAAAAACACCAACCTATATTGCGCTCCTTGAAGACTTATTTTCAAAAAGGACAAGGGCCAATATAAAAATATATATTATATATTGTGCGAATCATAATTAAGAAGGCATAACATTTTATCTCTCTTACAAAACATAATAAATTAAAAATACAATATGGACAGTTACGTCATTCCGGAATGACTACGTTGAAATTGTGTCCTAGCCGTATGAGCACTGACGATTGATTTGGAAGAAACAACGGGCAAAATAGGAACACATTAATCTCATTCAGAATGGGTTTTTTCTTTATGAAATAGTGAGATATCATTTTGATTTAATTTCACTGATAAATCTCTTAAAATAAGCGGAGAGCACTATTATGTCTATTCCGTAGGATTCCTTTGAAAGAAGAAATTGCATGAACTAGCAGTTTTGGTTTGATTGAAAGTGTTAACGAAACTCGAGAAAATGTATCAGATCGAGTACGTACCAGAAACCGATACTTCATAGCTTGCATTTAAATGCGATGGGAAATGATCGCATCTTGTCGAACATGTAATAGTTCCACCAGCCATGTCTTTAGTGACATTGAAGAGCACGTTGGAAACAGATCGGAAACTCCCATTTTCACCATTCGTCCAGTTGTTGTTTTGAAGGTATCTTATATCATCTTTGTCACTTGACCATTCAATTGTGCAAGGCGGATTTGATGCATCCGTTTCACAAGACAAGTTTAAGAAACAGACGGAAACATTGTTGCTATTTTCATGCATTTTGTTGACGAATATGGAAAGATCCGACGGGGGATCTGAAAATAAAATAAAACAAACTTGATAATATAAATATTAAATTCAAACCGTTTTAATTTCAGAAAATACAAACATATAATGCTTAATTTTCAATAATACACACTAATCAAACAAAAAAAATATTAAATTTTAAGCTCAATAATACAACCATTTCCTATGGGAAATGTCGTTATATTAAATTTGGGTTTTCTTATCATATTTTTCCTTCTTAAAATTTAACAATAATCGTCAATCTATTTGAGTTAAACTTACATTTTATACTGATGTTTACGCATATTGACATTTTTGTCAAACCGAAATCCTGTTTACTATCCCTGTAACAACACATTTCTTTTCCATTCCAACTCTTATTAGTCTTTGTTACCTTTGCACGGCTTGTAAAAGTATTAGAAGATCTATTAAATGAATCTGTTTGTTGAACATCTGCTAGCAAAAATGTGCTAACGCGTATTTCTATTGTAGGTGCTGGGAAAGCATTGTGCACTTCACAGATTGCTGTCGAATTTTTTCCATCAAGGAATTCGGGAACTGTTAACACGGGCGTGCTACCTTTCTCTGGAATTGAAGTCGTATAATGTACTAAAATTTAATATTATGCAAGATCATAATAGTTTAACCTCCACAAAAAAATGATTCATAGATTGTTATTATGTGTCTTCTATTAGCTTACCTACGTTACAGAGAACGCCATGCACGTCGTAGGGAGTTTCAAGAGCTGCATTTGAAACGAGGCATGTCACATTCTGTCTTGACTGTCCAGCCATTTGTTGATGAACGTTATGGAATCGGTAAATCCCTTTGATCTCTTTGCTTTCAGCAAGAACAAATGACTTCTGACCCAGTAAAAGTTCGACCTGTACGGGGTTTGCTCCTTTTTTTGTTTTGCAATACATGTCGGAGCCTGCATAAACATAAATGCATTCTGTTGTGTTAAAGTCTGGGAACTTTGGACCGAGAACTGGATAATTCGGTCGCCCTAAAAACAACAGAACTCATTTAAATCAGTTAGCATATTATATACCATATAACCAAAAAAATCGATTAAAAAGGTATGTTACATTGCTGCTTATGCATTATCATCAGGAATCACAACTTATTTATTTCACACTGATATGATTAATGTTTTCCTTCAAATCAGACATGAACATTATGAACATGAAATAACATTAATAATAAATTGTTTGATTTTTCAGTGAAATACAATGAATGTACCTGGAATATAAAGCTGCACATAGTCCGTGGTTTCTGTTGAATTGCATTCTAAAATATATGATCCCTCATCTCTGTGATCATAGTTGAGTACCGTTAATGTGAACATATATGCAGATACCGTTTCCTCTACGTAATAACCTTCGCGTAGCTGTATCTCTTTGCTGTTCTTCTTCCATGTTCGTGTAAGGAAAGTTTTGTACCATAGAGAAAGGTCAGACGGAAAGTATCCTAATTTGACATCCGCGCCTTGAACAACTGGGTTTAAAAGCACGAGAGTTCCACATTGTCCAACAATATCTGTATATTAGAAGTTAGTAATACATGTTTAAAAGAGTTTATAAAACAATTGAAGATTATTGATTTGAACTGATTAATTCGACATTGTCTTTGCCTATTGGCTTATTACCATTTACTTTTTCTTGTATTTTGAGAAAATGATAGTAAAATATAAAGAACATAGTAAAAAGACAACCTACCATGACTTTGTTAGAATGTTTCAATGAGTAAAGACCTAAATATCAAAACAATGGAGGAAACAAAAATGAAATGCACAGTCTTTATATCTGTATTAATATGTTTATCTTCATCATTTGGGTAACTCACTAAAATCATTTTTACCTGTCATATTTAAAGATACCATGCTTGTTCTAGTCGTAGTGTTTGTTGAACATACGGCGTAGAAGTCAGATTTGTTGTATGCAACTGTGGCCTTCCATTTCAAAAAGAATGATTCGTCCTCCGAATATCTTGTAGCAAACTCAAGATTCATTGTTCGAATTTGTGTTTCTCCGTCAATAATGTATTTCCATTCTACTTGACATCCCCAAGGGTAGAATGGTGTCGCTTTCAGTGTTACATCCCTGTTCACAAAAGCTGGCCCTACCACTGATATCGTTCCATAATGGTTTGTTGCAGCCTTTATGTAGTCATGCAGAGCTGCAACCAAGGTTGTAAACTAATAACAAGTACTCAATACCCTCAATAAAGTTAGCTTTCAGGTTAAACAATAGTATTAAAAATTATAATTGTAAATCCGATAGGTCAACGATTTTGAACGCTTATTGTATATATAAAAAATCTGGTGTATAATAATTATAACAATAATAATACAGTAAAACTGCGGTCGTTCGAACAAGCGGTCGTTCGAAAACCGACGTTCCCTCGAGGTCGGAGCTTGGTACCGAACTTGTTTCCTTCTATTTGCATATAATTTATACCTACGCTGCATCGAAACCTAACTTTGTCGAGGAGTCGAGCAATATACTCGGTCCCAAGTACACAAATCATGCACAAAACCTTATGGCTCCCTTGAGGTAATAATTTCACACTTTTTCCCGAACGCTTGTTCCAAAATAAACAAACAATTGCAAGGTATTAAAATTTTCGCAAGTTGTAAAAACTGCAATGACAGTTGAAAGGCAATTTGATAAGGTGTGAAAAACCGCTTAACACTGTTAACGCATGACCGATACTAGTTGATATGGGCATTTTAGAAGATAGTTATGAGAAGTTAATGACGAGAAGTTAATTGTGAAAAATGTAAATGAGTAATAAAAACATCAATAAACACTACGATATCAATCCAACATCGGAATCTCTGAAAATAATTCATTCTTGTCACTTTGCTTTGCAATATGGCAATTTTGTAAAAATAAAAAAAAAAATATTTATTTATTAATGATATTTCTTTTACATTTTATATTTAGTATACATATAGTATACCACAGCCTTTGAACATATGAGCGATTTCCACAACGCAACACATAAACGGTGTCTTAGTTAACAGACGACTTCAAACTTAAAATATATTAAAAGATATTTCATAACAGACTGGAGAATTGAAAATCGGGTTGTTCGAAACATCGGTTCCCTCGAGGTTTAGGCTCGGTACCCGGTGACCTCGAGCGATCGCAGTTTAACTGTAATAATAATAAAATTAATAATAATAAAAAGCATAATCAAAATCATGGTCATAATATCAATATCAATAATATTAATAATAAAATTAATAATAATAATAATAATAATAATAATAATAATAATAATAATAATAATAATAATAATAGTAATAATAATAAAGATAATAGTTTACAAAAGAGATGGACACACGGGTAATAGCAATCTAGGTTTGATCCACTAAGATCGACACATAAAATTATCAGATTAATTTGTTGAACATAAGTATTGGAAGAAAAAAATACGTTACCGTTTCTGTTCCATTACATTTATTCACATACAATAAGAATTAGAACAAAATATAGTAGTTGTAGTAGTAGTAGTAGCAGCAGCAGCAGCAGCAGCAGAAGCAGAACTAGTAGTAGTAGTAGTAGTAGTAGTAGTAGTAGTAGTAGTAGTAGTAGTAGTAGTAGTAGTAGTAGTAGTAGTAGAAGTAGTAATAGTAGTGGTAGCAGCAGCAGTTGTAGTAGTAGTTGTTATTGAAGTCGTTGTAGTAGTAGGAGTTGCAGTAGCAGTTGTTGTGTAGGTAGTTACAGCTCCTGTCTTATATTGAAATTAAAACAATGAATAGCGGTAACATATCCAACAAACCAAAAAGGAATACTGTAAAATGAGCACATTTTAGCACAGTTTGTCGTGACATATCTCCGTTGAATGTTTTTCATTTATTTAAATTGTGTTGCATTTGTTACTTATTGTTTTCAGAAAATAGTCTTAGACCTTCCCTCAAATATCTTTAAGGGAAGATAAGTCTGTTTCGCCCTCTCAGTCAACAATTGTATAACTGAATCACCGGAATCGCCAATCGATACACTTTGGCTTTGACAATGAAATGAACTGATAGTACTTTCGCATATATGAAAAACGTTTCGTCCAGCAGACACACGCTATTTTCTGTATTAGTTTAATTCATCTCAAAAAGGAAATAAAATATGTCAAACATTGTTCTTCAATGTTAATTATTAAGTTGCTCATGCCGCAACCTGGTTGACTATTATAAACTGGAAGATGTTCGTGTTAATATGTGAAAAACAATGTCATTTCAAATAATATTATAACTCTACTCTCACTGTTTTCTTTTCAGCCAATATGAAAGTATTCGATGTACCAATTAGCTTCTCGTTTCATAGAGTCATTGTTAACCATGATTAGTTTTATGCCTAGTAACTCCATATATTTGTGTTACCATTTATATGGGCATGATTACCGATTACTGATATGTAAAAGAAAACGAAAGGCCAAAAAAGCATGTTTGCAACAGTTATTGTATTGTAAACGCTTTCATAATGATATCGGGTAGCCAGGCATACCAAACTCACATATTGTTCATGGGATATATTGAATTGTTTTGAAAGTTAATTAACAGACGCTTTCTGTTTACGTTTATATAGCCATTCCAAATGCGATTGAATTATATGATTATTAGTTTCTGGATCACTTGTCAATCGCTTGGTCAATGGTTTGAATACCGGATGCAACGATACCTGTGTTTTGTTATATAATTTATGGGCGATATTGCATTTTCTTAGCGTCTCTGACTTACAAAAGTTGTCTGTAAGTGGATCTTGAACCATAAAATTCGAATTTTAACATATTTGTCCAATTTATTTTATTTTTAAATCGAGCAGGTAGGGCTTTATTTAGGTTTTCGTTATACACTGCATAACTAGTGTATGCGTTTCAGATTTGGCAATTCGGTTTAAAATTTAAATGATTAAATCTATGTTAAATTAAGTGTAATCTAATTAACTCAACACCATGATTAAATTTTGATATTGGGCTCTGCTGTTTTAATACAAATATAATGTAAATTAGGTGACTTTTGACGCAATATCCATACCATATCAAATATGTTTTGACGCTGTAATTGAATAGTAAATATGATTTCACCTACAGTTAAGGGTAGGTGCGAGTTGACAACTTCTCAACAATATAAAACACTTGTGCCTGATCAATGTTTGTTTGTTGCATGACGTTTTTTTTTGCGGAGTAATAATATTAAATGGAATATGCATCCAATTGATGAACAAAATATAGTTTTTTAATCATTTTGTCTTTTTCGGTAGTTGTTAAGTTGTATGGATGTTGCGTTGCTATATGCGTAAAATCGCGCGACGCGGCTCATATCATTTTACTGAACGAATTATTCCTCGTCTTCTTGGAGCTTAACCTATGCGTATAATAGCACGCAGGAGTGGGCATGTGTTTGTGAAATTACATTTATCTGAACATTGTTGTTGAATATATAAGATTTATTTTAAAGTCAAAGCTACGATTTACTTTTCTAGAATCTGAACAAACTCCGCATGATACGGGTCAGTTGTGTATTGCATAGCATGAGTCTCGTGGGAACGTTTTACACATAGGCAACATGTTTACACACTCTGTCGTTGTTGGTACTGTCGTGTGACTCCGTGTATAATGGGTAGAAGGCAGTTTTACTGAATGTCAACATTCATCACATGACACGTACAATATAATGCATATGATATATGTATTTACAGGCATTTATATTTTAGCATAATATTTGCCAATGATAAAATAACTTTGAATTAATAAAGTAATCGATTTAACACATGATGAAATATATTACGATCGTATTATACCTCCGCATATATGCTTTGAAACAGTTAAATGTATGTCCAAAACATAATCATAGTGATCAACTTCGATTAAAAATTGCTGACCGCTTTCCTTATACGACAGCTCATCGTGGTCGGTCGTATTGCCGATACCAACTGCAAAAACGGTAATCCCCTCTTGTTTTGCGTGGTCGGATTGTCTTATTGTGAGAGGCGGAAATTGGAACAGACCGTCTGAGATAACTACTGCAATGTCTGAGGCGCTTGGTATT
>NC_069126.1:22693472-22733472 GCF_026914265.1 Mya arenaria | reverse complement strand
GACAAGGGTCAACTAAATGCTTTGTGCGAAAAATCGCTTGAGTATTAAATGTACATTTTCCATATTCTTTCATATTTAAATTGATGCTGTGTCAAAAAGGCTTTTTCCATATGTATACCAACTACGCATAAGTCAATATCAAGTCATTGAGTTAACATCTTATATTTGAGTAAGTATCTCGAAACTCTATCTCCTACTAATATATGTTAATTTTCTTAAAAAAACGCACGTTTTTATCTGATTAAGTTTCCTCTTTTTTTCTCTCCTTTCTTTGCTCTTGTACCATTTTTATCTCAATTGATAACTTTCTTTGCATACATTGCTCAAACAATATCCCTGTCTAGATATGTTGTCTTGTATTTGCATAAGAGTTCATTTTACCGCTTATTTGTGTACAAATACACGGAGATAACCATTATTATATCTGTATTTGTTTTAATCCATTTCAATATATCATGCATATAATATGTATGACATCCAATGTTGAATGTACATTTTCTATATCCTCCCAGTGAACTATCGTTGACATCTCCAAGGCGTAAAATCTATTAATTTTTAATAGTTAAGTAAAACATATTTGTTTTGTTGTGTTGTGACACTGTGTGGTTCTTTTTAATGTTTTGAACTGTGTATCTCTTTACGATTTTCGTTCACAAGAGCGATAATGCCAAGCGTTCAAAACTCTGATGCAATCGCTACGATTCTGAGTGATAACCAGGAATCTAAGACGTTTCTACATTCTCCTTTTAGAAAATCGCTGAAAGTCGGCAATCCGTGCCGACTGACTTTGGGCTTTCAAACACAGTTTAAATCAAGACTACTTCGGATTTTATCCAGTCAACAATATCGACGCAAGCAATGAGAACAACTATGTTATTTATCTTATATAGATGCTCTCTTCCACCATCAGAAATAAGAAATGGCCAAAATTAAACTGTTGAAATTCCAAAATGGTTGCGATGACGAAATTCTGCCTTACCTAATGTATACCATAATGTATTATAATTTTTCACTCGATTTTTAGACTTATTATAATAAACCTTGTGATTAATGAGAATGCCCTTAACAGGACAATCGTTAAGTAACTGTTTGGCTGCTTGTCGCAAACTCCACTCAACGGTTACTTCCCTTTGCTTGACAAGGCATGCCGATATTATTGCAAAACATATACTTATATACGTATTTTCACAAAGTTTACTGACGTATTACAGTTTCATGAAAAATAAGAGTACTTTAAATTAATGAATGTTTTGCCCTGACATGTGAATTGTATTTAGGAGTATCGATTAATATGAAAGACAAACCATTTCATCCTGGCAAACAACTGAAGCAAATCCATACCTGTAAAAATGAGTTTCTGTTTGAATTGTACGTATATATTGGTTACTTTATTACTCTCTGCACAATAAACATTGTGTGGTGTCATGCGTGCGCGTGCCTGCGCTTGTGTGTGTTTGAATGCATGTACGTGTGCGTGTGCGGGCGCATACACTAATACACGTGCACGTGTGCATGAGTGTATGTGTGCGTTTGTGCGTGAATGCAATATTTGCTAAGTGTAATCTTGTCCGCGGTTGAAATCAAGACAGAAAAGAAAAGAGCAATACACTTGTTTAACGCTGAACTGTGTTCAGTCATTTTACATAAACCAAAGTCCACTAAATAAATACAAGCTTATATTCGTCGCCCTTCGTTGTGTAGACATGGTCATTCAGATATTTGGATGTCATTGAATTTTCTTATCTAAAAGAATTTAAATTTTAGTTAAATATTTGCCCCACCCATTGGTTTACTTGTGACGTTAGGTTTAGCATTGTATTGAAAATAAAATACATACTTTTTTGCAGACAACTGCAAAGATTATAACCGAAACGACATTATCGTATATATTTGATAATAAAGCATCCACAATACCAGTTATTATAGTAGTACACACGAGTACTTCGCTTAAGTTTTGAGCGTAGTGGGTTGGGTATCTGATTTGCAAAATGTTGTAAAGGACAACGTTCAAAAACAAAATTGCGTTAACATTTACAGACATATAATTCATCCGCACGCTAGGTATTCCACGGTTAAAGTCCGACATCTTGTAAAGGCTCCGATATATTGCTTAATGTATAGACACAGACAGGGAAACACTATCAAACAAGGTACAATATATTTTTATAGAGGTTTGACATTACTCCCCAAGATGGTTCGAAGCATTCGGTCTTATGGCAGTAGATTGGAACATCCGAAAGGCCAATATCATAAAGTAATTTATTTCAATATTCATCGTATGATAATTTTTCAAAATTAATTTCCAATGGCTTGAATAACGATTAGAATATTGTATTAAAACCTCTGTTTCATACACTTAGACTTAATTTGGACAATAGTTGGGTTTTGGTCATGGTATACGGTTTAGCCCAATATCCAGTGAAATATTGAACTTACCGAACACCTGAGACGAAAACAGAAGCACTGTTTCAATACATTTTTATTGATATATTGATAATCGTTTCATAGGCGTCAATTGTGTTATCCATCCTTGTGACTTTTAACATAATTTCTGTTGAATCATGGTGTCTTTGCTTTAGTTTATGATTAAGTGAACCTTGTTTAGACATGTGTGTTGTTGTTGAATTTTTCCTTAATTAAGCACGTGTATTGTATTCGAAAGCTGATTTTAAAATTGCCGGTCATTATCCAAGATTTAGAAGTTCAACATCAAGGGATATACTTATATTATGTGATTGTTGTATTATGTGGTAAAATACACTTTTGACACCACGTTGAAACAATGGCGACCTTCGTACCATTTCTTTTCACTGAAACAATGTGGACGCAATCCTCATGACACATGTCATGCTACCACCATTTATTTTAAACAAGCAATGATCTGTGCGACAATCATGCTCAACAGCACGACCTTTTTCACACTTTTCTGAACCCTCCCTTCGGGTATTGCGGGTAATTTTTCGGATTGAAATAAAGTATATTTTATCAATCCGTGTAAAACCTTCGATTGTTCATTGTGTTTAACAACTACTATTCTAGCTTTTTTAATAATTCGATTTTGCAAGAAGCTAGTTTGCATCGATATTAATTGTAAGAACTGATTTTGTCAACAGGGAGGTTACACTTAAAACGACACCGTTCTACCCTTGGGGATGTGAGGTAGAAAAGAGAAACATAATGTAAGGCGGCACACCTTTTCAAACAATAAATGGAGCACACCTTAAAAAAATCAAAGGATGGGGCATTATGTTTAAGATAGAACGCTTAAATTGTATACAACAACTCTGACTTCTACGCCGGATATTCATCAAATAAAAATGAAAACACGGTTCGAATCATAACATATGAAAGGTTAATGTCAAAGTCTATATCACTGTTTCAACCCATATGATGCTTATCATGTTTTCATATAGAAAAAAAGTGTTTTAATCGTATATCTATTTTGTTTACTCTTTGTTATAATTAGGCTTAAATTCAAGCCTCCTTCAACAATTTAAGCGAGTTTATGTTTCTGTTTGGTCTGATCAAGTTTTTTTTTTTTTGGTCATTACTTTTCTGCGATCAGTGAACATAAAGTACACATGGTTTTGCTGTAATGATGTCTTTCCGTTATGATATTCAGATATTTCTGGATGATGTGGAGCTCTCGTTCTTATAAGCTAGGTCGTTTGCGGTACATACGTTATACTTGGATATTTTCCATCTTATCGGCATTTACTGCCAAGCTTTCACTACTCGAACGTGAAAGTAAACCATTCAATGGAGGGCTGGAAAATTATCTCGCATAATTTAGGCTGATTCGTTTGCTTTTCTTAATATATTACCAGTATACCTTAAACTCGGATAACCTTTTTGGGGGTTTTACTGGTATATGAGCAATTGAAAACCTACAATAAACGTTTTATATTCAATCTACTTAAATGAGTGTATAACTTAAGACAGATTTAATCAAAATCAGCAAATAAGTACAACATTCGCTGGTACGCACGGTGATCTTTTTATTCAATATGTATATAAATATACAGTCTAACCCTGATGGCTCGAACTCAAAGGGACCGGCGAAAATACATCAAGCCTCAAAAAATTCGAGCCAATCGGGACTGTTTACCTTCAGTTTAAGTAAATCGATCCTTTACATCTAGTTCGAACCAACGAGCAATTCGAGTTATGTGAGTTCGAGCCAACGGGTTTCGACTGCATATACATACCAAACAGGTGCAACATGCGTGATATCTCTTTTAAACTCAATTAATACCGACAAGTACAACAAGCGCGGTGTATATTTTTATTTCATAAAATCATCGTGAAAAATGTTAGCAACCTTTTTCAAGACATTCTTAGTAAAATGATGAAAAATTACACAAATTAATACGACGTCATATTAATAGTGTTTCGAGTGTCCTGTTGTTAAGTTTGTGGCACAAAATTCCTATCGTTATTGGGAAACTCATTTACCCTCTTAAAACGTTATAGCAGTGACCAGGAGGCCCGAGGCTTGCCAAATCGAAATGGAAAATACCAGGCAGACTCGAGAATTGGTGAATGCGAAAGCTGGTGACCAAGCGAACGCATGTCCTTCCGAGTACTAGTGGCGGTGACCAGGAGGACACAAGGACTGCTGAGTTTGAATTGCGGTGGCCAGGCAGATCTCAGACGTGTCGAGTGCCGATGACCAGGCAGACATGTTGCTTGCCAATTAGACGTCGCAGTTACCAGGCAGATCAGAGTCTTGCCGAGTTCGACTGCCGGCGTTCCGACTTCAAGTAACGGTAATCAAACTAACCGAATTCTAACCGAGTCATCGTTGCCGTGAGCAGGCTGACCAGAGTCTCGCCGAGTCCGGGTTGTGATGATTAGGCTGACGCGAGACTGATCGAGTTAAAAGGCGGTGCTCAAGCAGACCCAATGCTTGCCGAGTCCTCATGGCGGTTATCAGTTAGACCCGACGTTTGCCGAGCCCGAACTGTGTTGACCAGACCAGACGAGAGTCCGAAGGCTGAAACCAGGCACAGTCGAAGTTTGCCGAGACCGAATGTTTCATAATTTCCTCAAATAGCAGTGTACATGCGTGCTAAGCAAACACGACAATCGGGAAAGTCGATTTCTAAACACTGTTTTCCATTCGCGAGTTGGCAGGACAAAATTTGCCACAGGAGTGAACACATGTTTATTCGAACATGGTTTCGGTTATGCATGGATCGCTGGCGAAGTAATCCGACAATTTTTGTGCTTTTTAATATCAGACTTAAAGACTCAATGCAGAAGATGCAGGAGTCCTGTATTACAAATTGAAATTATTCGACACAATAACATTGACCGAGACTAGACGTTTTGTCCTTATTGTTTAAAACGAAATGTCTCTGCTATATCTGATGAATACCAATTTGTATTTCTCTTCTTTGCCCGCTGTATGATGCTTGTAGACAAACATACTTGTATGACCAACTAAAACATTGAATTATAACCCTTCATTAGTTTATCAAATTATTATCAGATTACATGAGACAGAGTGTAATATCTGTTGCAAACTATGTTGTAAATGTTTTGCTGTTGCCATTCCGAAAGTTATCTGGTCAAACCAATATGTACAACTTGACACCAAAGTTTCATTTAAGTCAAACGCTGATAGTAAGCGTGTATTTTAATATGTGTTTTTTAAACAATGAAGATAAAAAGATTCAATTTCAAATATCATTTTTTATCTCTTCTCCAGTGTCAAATTTGTCAAAATGACATTTTATTACTGATTTCGGAGAAACTGAATCTGAAGTGCAGACCAAACAATCAATTTAGTTGAACAGGTTAATTTTTAGTAACAACTCAATCGAATTTGTGCATTTGATTCTTTACTTTCATAGCCGGAGCAGCTGCATTCCGACATTGTTGGATTTAAATATTGATTTGTAAGCACACCACATACATAACCGGAAGCGTGGTATATTATGTTCAATGTTTCAATGTACGTGAAAATGTGTATGGCCAATATAGTACAGACACAAAAATCCATCTCAAACTTTATCATGTCAATATTTTATATTTTATTACAGCCTGCTTTACTTTTTCTGGAACTTTACAATGTATATGTTCTGTTGTCATCTTCACGATCCATGTAAAATGCCTCTAAAATACCTTCATCAAAAAGTTCTTAACGTTGAAAACCTATGCTTTGTCTCAACTTTTTAAAATCCGTTAAGCAGGAAAACATCCTTGATGGTATCAGATATGTTCGATGTAACTATGTTATCGGTCTTTAAATTCTTTAAATTACTCAAAAACACTTTACACTTTATAGCATTAGTCTTACTTTTATTGATTTCAAGATGGTTTATTATTCAATTTTGGGATTATTGATGTTAGGACAATTGTTTGGTTTCTTATGTTGGATAATGTTCGGTCATGCTTTGAATACATTGTTGGTGAATGTTTGAACAAGTGTGACGCTTTGTACATTTATATTTGTACATTTTGTTGCTCTTTAACTATCTTCGGGCACAAAAATGATCCCTACAAACATGGATTTAGCCTTTTGATTACTGGGCTACTGTCATTATTGTTTTTATTGTATGATGTATAATGCGTTGGTTCTGAAGAAACTTTCATCACAAAATCACATTTGATAACGAGATGCGGCATTGCAATGTTAAAAGATTTGAATATGCTATCAATTAACACATTGTGCGAAACCAATATCAAAAATGGATAATCAATGTACCTACTGAATACATACACATATTATGTTTTAATGTATGCATAAACGGACATTGCCAGTGACAAAGATATATAAATTACAGTAGACACTTAAATTGCTCAATTGCTATCAACTCTTAATTGCTTTACCTGGTGGTTTTGGTATTTTTTATTCATAGTCATATACCTTACACCTTTATTGGTAGATTCAATACCAATATTGCGAGCAAGATGACAAATATCTTACAGTTGCAGAGCCGCAGCTTGTCAGAATATGCCCAATAAACACTGAAGCTATGGTCGAGACACCTTTTGAATG
The DNA here is from genome assembly GCF_026914265.1 of Mya arenaria. NCBI lineage: Eukaryota > Metazoa > Mollusca > Bivalvia > Myida > Myidae > Mya > Mya arenaria. The sequence goes on along the minus strand of NC_069126.1, from coordinate 22,726,466 downwards.
TCATTATATGCTATATTATTTCCTGCTTCATAAATAAACGATGTTATACGGTAGGGTTAAAAGGTGGCCGGATATGGAGTATTCGAGGTTCGCTGTCATCATATATCGATTACTTAGCATCGTATCCTATGCCATATCTTTTACCTATAAACTCCCTTTCATATCACGCCAACAAGATCTTAAACATTTTACATTCAATTATATTTTGAAATGTTGCCGATCAACGGCTGTATGATAATTAAAGCCATGGTCTCAGCATTGATGGGCCACGGTCTTTGTCTTTACCCAACAGTGAATTTGCTAAAAGACTACAAGCCCATGCAGACATCACACAATATATACAATTGGTTTATACTAATTTATTTTCCCTCATACATTTGATACTACTAGTGCAAATTAGCGGGGATTTTTCAGATTATAAGTATTTTCCATGGCCGAGAGTGTAAGATAGGTTCATTCCGTCCTGAGCGTAGGGTGTTTTGCGGAAACCGAGGTTTACCGAGTCTCCTCAAAACACCATGCGCGAGGGTCGGGATTAACCTATCTTACACGAGCCGCTAAGGTAGATGCGTTTTCTCCCACCTCAGTTTAACAAAGTAAAAATGTATTTTTGCTGGAACTCTTTTGTTCACAAATATAGTATTCTGTTAAAACTTTAGAACAGGTTTGTTCGTATAACCACGGAGCAACGATTAACTGGGAAGAAACTTAAATAAGAAACTGGGAAGTTGGTTTGCTCTTTTATTAGTTATTTAAATGATACGTTCGCTAATACAGTATTCTGTTAAAACTTTAGAACAACTTACATGGCATAAGTATAATGTGAATCAACAAAAAATGCCAGACTTATTTAAAACAGCTGTAAAAGCACACAATACTTATCATCATTCTGCAATCTTTCGTTTTATTCATGTGACCATGTTAAATCATAGTACCAGAATATATGTTAGTGAATGCATTTGTGATGATAAGTTGAACAATGTAAGCATTAGACCAATTCATGAATTGCATGCGAATGCTAGCTGGATGACAAAATGAGATGAGCAGTGTGTATACTTAAACGTATTCTGATATTGATAATACAGTCGCAAAGTAATAACAGCCTTTATATAGTTTTCTGTGATAATTGTTAATACAACCTTAGCGTCTTATATTTTTTGACCTTGGCGGAAGGTATAAAAATTGTCTTTGTATTGCTTAATCGCATATATTACCATTACCGCATTGATTTCTGCTAATAGCCATTTTAAGATTCCTTGTGGTTTTAAAACTTAATATACGCATTACTAATTTTGAAGACTGCTAAACATTTAAAATTCTGTATTGGGATCGCCTCATTGTTCCTTTTTGCGTGGTCATTCATTGGATCCTGCAGAACGACAAACAATTGAAATATCATGTAAATTGTTTGTTTAAATATTTGGTTTTCAAGTTAAGCTCATTGGTCTTTCTAAGGGACTTAAATGCTATCAAAAGGGATTGCTTAGCTTTATAATACATTTAATTACAAACGCTATCGCACTCCATTTCAGCTGATACTTACAGCTTAATTTTTTGCAACTTAATATCCCTCAGTGATTGAGAGTTTTATTTAACACATAAATTGATATCTGAAGTACGGTAAAAATGTTACAGTATTTTGTTATTAAATTTGCAGGGTTGCAAAGTAAAAATGTTATTCATGCAACCTTGTTTTTTCTGCATAACCTGTTTTTTTGTGATTTCTAAAATAAGACTGTTTCTACGAAAGACGGAAATATCTTGTAAATTCTTGTTTTAAGTATTTTGTTATCAAGTTAAGGTATATGACCTTTCTCTGATTCTCAAAAGAAAATGCTCAACTTTCAAAACATTTAACGATGTCGCTCACCTAATTTAGCTGAAACTAAAACGGTATCAACTCACTGCATTCTTGAAGGATTTTTTTAATGAAATAAACTTGAATATGTGCAGTTAAAAAGTTTTATGTCAGAATTACATTTCTGTTTTTTGATAACATAATTTGTTTTCATAACTGCAACATAATATAGCTCTGTGAATAAGATTAATTATTTGATTAGATTCAGAAATTGAAACATTGTTTTTTTAGCTGAGTCTTCATAATTGTTGTACGATCTGTTGAACGCATTTTCGGCATCTTATTTTTTTTTTTAATTCATACATTATATATCTGAATTACCATATCAACACGTCCAACGAATACCTTAAGAGTAAGCTTGCCCACGTCGCATTCAAACATTTTTCTTAATGGATTTATGATAAAAAACATTTTGAATCAATTATCATACTTAGAGTTTCTTATTGCCCTTATGTACCTGCGACTATTAAAGGCTGAAAAATGCATTAAATGTATCTGTATATAAAATCCGTGTTTTCTATCTCATCTTTTGCTAAAACTTGCATCAAAATATGTCTCAAAATCGAAATGTACATGCTAATATTTTGGTTTTGCTCATTTGATTGATCTTGATTTTTATTCCACCTTGTTTATAATATATGCCAGATAATATAAATTTCAGAGTTTATCCACTGAACCTTTAAAGCAAGTATTTGAATATATTGTAAATCAGGAATCAGCTTACCAACTAGACATGATGATGATTTTTTTCAGGCAACTAAAATATCCACATGTTACACAAAATCCCTATTTTTTAGCTTTCTAGAGCATTGTGTTCTGTCTTTTCCCTTAGTGCAAGGAATCAATTGTTTCCATTTTACATTAAGATTGCTCTTCTTTTAAACTATTTAACCATGCATCGGTTAATTCACATTTGCTAACGCACATGCGCATATTTGCAGGAGACTTTTCCGTGAGTATGACTGCGCAAACGCACATTGTCTACTTTTATCAAGATGTCCACTTTGGCTCACCAACATAATATGTTGTTCTTGAAATATTTGTTTTTAAACAAACCCTGGATTTAGCTTATATGTATTGTATTGTTGTCTAATTGGATAGCGTTTGCAATGCATAGTGTGTTCTTTCTCACTTTAACAGCATCCTTTTAATCTAGCAATTTCGCGAATGAAATCGAACTTTCTTTTTGGCATCTTGTCCCGATGGTGTCTGCTACTGGTCCTTATCTTTAAGCACCGTTTACTTGCTGTACGGTTACAGATGCAATTTGGATATAGGTTTATGAATGCGTTTGCAGACTAACCATAAAGCTTATATTAATTTTCTACTTCAGAGGTATTTTTTTCTAAGGATAATGATACATATGCAGATGCAAATTCTCGGTCTTTTTGAAAAGCGGCCTAATCGCTTATGTTAAATCTACACAAATGAATATTTTTATAAGGCATAATATAAAAAAGGATACTTAATTTTAAAATAAAATGGAAGGAGTGTTACACGTTTCAATGATATATGCATTTCAGTCATTACACGTTTTTTACGATACAAAAATGCTATATAGAGTACGTTCTTCAAAAGTACCAGTGTTTTTGTTTTTTGGTCTTTTTCCATGAACAAAGTATGATTTAAAACAGTCTACGACGACAAAGGTTTAACTTTAAGAAGATAGGAACCATATAGAACGGCCAAACGATACTCAGTCGATGAAATACGAGCAAATATTTACACCTCAACTTACATTCCTTAAATGAACTGCCTTTCGGCAATTGCGTTCATCAATCGATAAACGCAACATCTTCGGATATGTTCGGATCGTAATTCATTGCATAACAATATACATGAAAGCTATTGATCTTGTTATTGGTTGTACTGTGTCTACAGGTCCCGTAAAATATAGATCAACATTTTAGAAAGTGTTAGTTTATTATATTTTAAATATATTGGTGCCAGAAGTGTTTCATTTTTTTACGTTTTATAGTGATTTCAAGTGGTTGATCTTTTCCCGCATTATTGTGACGTCATTTGAAAAAAAATGGTTATAGTCGGGTCGTTATATTAACAGTAGAATTACACGACCAAAATGTCACACGCATGCATAATAAATGTGACATGTTACTATCAAAATGTTCCTTGGGAATTCAATTCTTAGGTTTAAATATGTAGAATTCATTACCACAAGAACAACAAAATGTGTGTTGGTGATTGAAAGAAATAATATTTTAAAATATCTATCCTTAATATAATGCAAATATGAGACTGACATTGAATGTCAATCAAAGTGTTGAAAAACAGATCTTTAATATAAAATATGTAAAAAGCACAAATATGCAAGCTGTTGAAGGATGTGGAAAAGGCAGCAACATGTTTTCATGTTTCTAGTTTACAAACAGCTGATCAGTTGACAAACAGAAACTTTATTTGAATTATTCATGGTTTAAATTTTATTTTAGTGAAATATATCACTTACTTCTGAATATTTCAGCCACAATCACCAAAACCTTGTCAGCTAATATATTGCCTATCGGCCACTAGGCAATGTTCACTGGTTCTTCCCAAAACCAAGGCACATAGTTGCTATTTACCTAAAGTAATATTTTCCTTTTTGTTACACAAATATTTTCAGTAAATATTGTATTACTCTATAAGTCATCCACCGCTTTTAAACTACTATTTACCTATTGTACATTTTTCACACATGTTCGCAAATTATCAAATTATGGTAGTGTCTGTCATGTGCATTTTGCATAAAAAAATGCTACAGTCTGTAAAAAAAATCTTTAAAGGGGTTAAATGGTCATGTATAATCATGTCAGCGAATCTCGAAATGCGACTATATGCTTTGTTCTGTTTTCTTCCTTGTGCACTCAAGTTATGTAATTAAATCTCGACCATCCTTTAAAGTTTACGATAATTTGAAATGGGTAGTCGGTTTGCTCTTTGTTTAGTTTGTGAAATTATACGTTTACAAAAATAGTATTTGGTTAAAAAGTCCGATCAACTGTAGGCATGAGTATACTGTGAATTAACATTAATTGCCGCACTTATTTAAAACAGCTGTATTGGCAAACAACACTTATTCGTATTGTACAATTTTATATGTTATCCATATGACCAGATAATCTCATACCAGAATGTATGTCATTGTGATAATAAGGTTAACAGTGAATGTATAGGTTATAAAATTCAAGTGCCAATGCTCATGCAAATGGTTTGTTTGCGTAGACTTGATGCTATGCCTCAATATTTTGCTTCTTACATATTTTATGCCTTTTTTGTATTTTTTTTCTAAAGTCCGGTGCATTGAAATTGAATAAATTTCTAGAGCTTACAAACAAAAAAGAAAAAAAGAAAATACTCTCACACACACACACACACACACACACACACACACACACACACACACACACACACACACACACACACACACACACGAACACACACACACACACGCACACACGCACACACGCACACACACACACAAAAACACACACACACACACACACACACACACACACACACACACACACACACACACACACACACACATGCACGCTCGCACACAGGCACGCACACACACACACACACACACACACACACACACACACACACACACACACACACGTGGACACACACACACACACACACACACACACACGCACGCGCCCACACGCGCACATATTGTTACCACACACACACACACACACACACACACACACACACACACACACACACACACACACACACACACGCATATTGTTACCACACACACACACACACACACACACACACACACACACACACACACACACACGCGCGCGCGCGCACCCACGCGCACACACGCACACACGCGAACACCCACGCGAACACGTACACGCCGGCACGCACGCCCGCACGCACACGCACACATACACTATGTAGTTTTACAATAAACTAATATATTTACCAGTTACCCTTAACCAAGAGATTAGTGTGATGAGATTAAATTACAAAACAGGATATTTTCCATGTGAATGGGTCTTTTCAAAGGTAGAAAATAAACGACAATGTATTCGTTTGTTACGTAGATCGTTTTCACTTGTAGAGTGTAAGACCTTTTTGTGGATATTCAGTAATAAATGCACACAATTACTAACATTATTCGTTTTAAATGGTTTGAGGTAAATATAAATTGGATCGTGGTCGGTTAGGAAATCGTGACAATTGCCCGAGTCGAATAAGCCAGTAAAGCGGCAAGGTAAATTAGGTTGCAAAACGGATATTGGCTACAAATTAAGAACTACCATACTGTGATTATATGCAAACCAAAATTAACGCCAATGAAACTGCTATGTGTTTTAATATGTGTTTTCCATCTATGATGACAATAAGTGTCTGTCTTATATATGCATTACTGACAGCATTAACATCTTATTCTAGTGTTTTAACATAAAGAAATATGTATTCTGCAATAAATGTACATGATTTTTTTATTATATTTTTTAGGTAATATATCATATGACCAGTGATATACTTAACTTACTAGGATAATGAGTTGAGTTAGGACATGACTTAAGATGTTTAATGAAAACCGACCCATAAGCGTCGGAGGCTTGATAACCGATCCCGGGTATAAACCGTAAAGAATGCAATACTGTGTGGTACATGGTGATGTAGAAACTCATAAACATACTCACTGATGAAGTTGCCATTTTAACATGTTTTCGGACAAGAGCCTTGTGTCAAAAGTATTACAGATATTATATGAGATATAGGGATTCTTGTATAATTTAATTCAACATGTGCATGTTAAGAAATAAGGCAAAAATGTATCTTCTTTATTTTAGGTGTTGGTCGCGTATAGCATACAATAGGTATTCAATGAATTTATGTTATTTATATACATTCGTAAAAACTCACGTATGTGCTGTTAATACTTTTCAGAGATGACATACAATAATATTGTCGAGACTGTTTTTTTAAGTATCCTATCAATTTAATGATAATCATAAACGTTGCTTAGACAATTACTCATGTGTAAGCATTTTGCACTCAAAAAGCATTATGGCAATGAAATCAATGTTACGATTTTGTCTACTATATTTTTGTTGCACATGTAATGGTTTAAACTAAAAACATCTTACAACATCGTGATTCGCATTTGTCTCAATAGTAAATTGAACAGCATCGTACACATGTCTACTATAATCTCCTGTATTCCTTTGTCATGATCTTGGTTTATGACCAGCCCGAACTTCTTCACAGTCGTAATTAAATTAATTCTCGAAGACAACGATACACCTTTTGTTTCAACTGAGGCTACTTTAGAGTAATACTGAATAAAGTATTCACAAGGTGCAACGAGCGTTCACAAATAATTCAAATTAAGGTCTGACAAGCTGGAATAGATGCCTTTTGTTATAAGACTAATTTTCGTTATATTGTGAAAACAAAATTGTAAATCGTTTAAATATAATTTTCTTTTTTGATAAAGGGTACCTCCACAAGTACCATGCATTTTTCATCAACGAAAGAGAAACACGTTCATCGTTGCTACAAATGAAAGTAGAAAGGTTTCAGCGACATGAAATGCAATGAATGCAGGGTTGGTAGTTGTAATGAGATTGTAATCAGGTATTTCAGTTTGGATAGTACTCATTTGTTATGTCCATCAGACATATATACCATATACCTTAATGCATCCTATCCACAGTATAATAGCAATTTTCATCCTTTGGAATGCCTGAATTGTTCATGTTTAAAATCAGATTCATCATTTTTATAATACACAAAATACCGTTTCCCTCTTAGGTTTGAAACACATCTGGGTCCGTATTACAGAAGCATCTTAATATTTATTTTAAGTAATATTTTATCCTTGAACAATTTCCTTAGCCTAGGTAAAAAAAATAAATAAAGATTTTCTTAAGTAGTATTTCTAAAAAATCTCAAGGAAATCTTTCGTAAAATATTCCTTATCTTTACTTTTAACCTTAAACAATATCTATCCGCGTTTCTAAGGAACTTCGGTAATTCCGGGTCTAAATATAGAACGGATTTTGGAATTCCAATAGTTCGCCAACTAAATATAGAACCGGAAGCTGGAATTCCGGTATTTTCCAGCACAAAAATAGAACCGGAATAATGAAGTACGCACTAAACATATCGTGCAGACGGCATTTGTCTTTGTTTACCTTTGTACATATGGAGAAACAACACGTCAAGAAACGTTCTCCCAAATTTTCCCTGCATGATTGTATGCTGTTTACTGAGGTTATGGGAGGACCAAGCGGGCACAAAATCTAACACGTTACCAATACGTGCATAACAAGCACACACCATGTGAGTATATTTGTACAATTAAAATATATCTAAGCAGTAGTCAGTGCCAACTGACGGCAACTGTTACAATATTGCATCATGATGGTACGAAACAGAACGAATGCATACTAAAGGACTAGTGATAAATCATCGCAAAAATTATAACTAACTTCCAAATTGCATGTATACATGTTTGTATCACAGAGGCAGCAGAGTGCGTTGTTGTTTTGACACACCTCTTTGACCACGCCCCCCCCCCCTATTTTTAAAACCTAGTCTCATTTATAATGATGGTCAATTCGCGTTTCGAGTCATAATGGAAACCTTTAATACGGTATTATCGGTATCTAAATATGAATACATGCCTTTGGTAAACCGCCGATTGTATTATTGTCTGCAAACGATAGTTTTCGACAAAAAAAAGGATCAGCGTCCCTCGGTCTTGTAATGTAACTTCTAAGAATTTTTCCTCAACTTCTAAGAATTTTTCCTCAACTTCTAAGGAAGGTTCGGACCTTCCTTATAATTTAAGGAAGAAATCGCTCCATTTAAGGAATATTTTAAGTTTAAAAGTTTCTGTAATATCACTTAAAATATTTCTTAAAAAATAAGATATTTTTAGTACATTTAAGGATTTTTTGTATGAATTAAGGATTAAGTTAAAGATAAGATGCTTCTGTAATACGGACCCTGTATGATTTTGTTGCGATATCGATATCGGGTCAAGAAAGAGGGAATTGCTGCGCCAGGCAATTGTCATGATGTGCATGTTCCACCAGGGTTGCAAGTTCAGTTATTTTTACAACACTACAATAAAATATGGCCAGATAACTCCCTTCAGTGTTGCTTTTAGTTTAAGAAATACTTACACATACACTTTGGATATTATTCATTTCATGAATTTAATGTTATTTGCAGATGGCAGTAGAACCGTCAAACGTCCTTATATATAGTCATTTCTAAAGACATTTATGTACTTATTATCGTGGGTTGGAGTTGATAAACATAAATTACTATCAATAAACAGCCACTAGCAATTAAACTGACTGTTAACAATGAATGAACAGCATCAGCAAAGCAAACAATGTGAGTATTATTCAACAGAGCGCAAATATGAATAACAAATGCACTCAACATTGTTTATACATTGATGCAGTTACATTTCGCTTGGATATATAATATCCTATTATCACATACTATTTACATTCGCCTTGTCCTTTGTGAAGATAATTCTTGACGTTCATATTGTATAACACACACGGAGTTATCACGTCATAGTTTATGTCAATATCGCCCTGCGAAAAGTTCAAAGCTACGCGATTTAATTAATGATATGCGACGTTACAAATAACAGCTCTTCTTTTATACAATATGTCGACATTTGTTTAAGAAGAGATAGTCAGTATTAGAACACACTGCTAAGATCTTATCGTAATTATTTGTTTTTAAATAAATAAAAGTACTATATATAGTGAATATAAGTATTGATCGCTAGCGTACTTCATTGAATTTGCTCGAGTGCCCAACTGTGTTCATACAGCATACACGCAAGAAAATACGATAAATCCTTAATAAACCATTTGTTAATATTCATTTAAACATGTGTTGCTATTATTAGAGATTTACCGAAACTTATTGATGCTTAAGAGTGCTTTAAATTACGTTTTCTCATGGTCGACTTTTCAAAATATTCGGAGCGGGCGGAAGGGGTCACACTTCCTCGACCCTACCATTAGCAGTCCCAATGTTTTATAGTGTCATACTCGCCTGAACTGTCTGGTAAGTGTAATAGAATCATACCTACCTTCACAGGCTCATTTCAATAACCTTGTTTCCTCTGGTATATATGGTTGTAACACACGAGCAACCCATTGAATTCAAATTCATTTTTTTTCTCATTTATTTTTCATCATATATCATATTAACATGATGCATCAAGAACAAATGTATATATATATGCTTAAACATTTCTATGTTGTGTAAAAAAGCATTTTTTATCAAACACACACGCGCTCACACACACACACACACACGCACACGCACACACACACGCGCACGCGCACGCACACACACACACACACACACACACACACACACATATATAAACACACACACACGTGGACACACACACACACACGCGCGCTCACGCATACAAACACACACACACACACACACACACACACACACACACACACACACACACACATAAACACACACACACGTGGACACACACACACACACACACACACACGCGCGCACGCACGCACGCACGCACGCTCGGACGCCCCCACGCACGCACACACACACACACACACACACACACACGCACACACACACACACACACACACACACACACACTAAGTGATGTCCCTGTTAATGTTTATAAAATATAGTTTATTTATTTGAGGAAAAGAAACAATGATTTGATGTGCGTTGTTTAGGCTATATGTGTCTGTTTTGTATATTTAGTTGTTTAGAATATTGAATACTTCCCATGTATTTCTGTGGGTTTCAAACTTCTCATTGTTTAATGCTATTTTCTCTTCTATTTTGATTCTTAATTTCAGATAATGCAAAAATGCATTCATATTCATGGCGATCTTGAAAAATTGATATTTTTTATACCTAATTTGCTTCTGGCTTTGTAATTGCCTCTGTGTTTATATATTTTTAAAGCCATCATTGGAAATGTCATTGCAAAATTGCACTCTTTGATTAACTGAACCCGTGATTTTTTAAATGAATTGCGCTAAAATTTAAACTGCATACGCTGTCACATTTATGTTATTTGAATAACATATCGATTCATACGCGGTTTGAATCTCGAAATGTCTCTTTAAATTACAAACAACTGGTTCGTTACATGGCTCTTGTACTTCCAAGCGAAATAACACCTACCCTTCAATTTGAATAGGCGACTTGGTGATGACAAAAATGCATCTTTCATATCGAACACTGTAAGAACATCGACCAAAACCATTGACACATGCATTCATTCTGCAATTGGGAGGAAACCGTTACAATTGAACTAGCTAGGACCGTTTGTTCGCTTCATTTGTTAGCATTTAAAGGTGTGTGTGTTTCAATACAATTGTAGACCAAATGGTACAGGCCTGTAAATGGACGGGTTAAACTCAGGTCGTTGTTTCATGGCGCTTGGTTCAAAACAAAGTACTTAATCACTTTTGATTTCTCTCAGTTATATGCCATTTTGTTTCCTTAAGCTCACAATTACAACTTATATAATAAACGACGAAATGCAAATGCTTAAGTAAGTATTTCGTGCAAAGATGCGCTTAAATGACCAATTTGCCAAACAATTTTGTTTAACATATAAAATCAGCATAATACAAAAGAAAAAAAAAACAACAACTCAAAACATTTTTATTATTACATTTGTTTTTTTTTGATAACAGAGATGGACATATATATATATATATATATATATATATATATATATATATATATACATATATATATATATATATATATATATATATATATATATATATATATATATATATATATATATATATATATATATATATATATATATATATATATATATATATATATTCCATTGAAAAAGTATTATCGAATATAGTTTATAAATAAATGTTTTGGATACCGCATCAGAACAGACAAGGAAAAAATCTGTGACCTTGGGAATGGTTGAAACCGGTTTTCGGTTTCTTAAAGATCAAACTTGTCTAAACATTACACACTTAAACGTATAGGCATACCAAGAGACCGCATCCTCTTGAAAACAATAAATGAACATAAAGGTACACTTATTATAAACCCTAAGTAATATACTTCTAAATAAACATAAAAGTCAGTGCATCAATTACCTAAACTTCGTATTCATTTTCATTGCTGGTGTAAGTTGATTTCACACACAACATAATTTCAATTCACGACCGAAATCGACTAAGATATATATTAAAACGGCCTCCTGATTCTTCAAAGGTACAATTCAACAGTACATTTACATCTAACTAATATGCGTCTAAGAACAGTTTGCGGATCAATGAACTATATGGGAAATAAATTAACAATGATATGATAATCGTACAAAAAAGGAGGAAGCAAATGCAATAAAAGCATGATTGTTTTTCATATGGTTAACTTACCATTCTTCAAGCTGTTTTCACGCTTTTCGAAAACGAGACAATAATATGTAAACTATTATGTTAAGATGTTATTAACATGACAGATAACATTGAATATTATGTTTGCCTATATTTTGACAACACCATCTGGCCATGAACATCACAACTCACCGTTTCATCATTAAATAGCTTGCGAAACACTTCGTGTACAGGTACGTGTTCATGTTGGATACTTGTCTATGTACCACGTCATCAATAAATGTGTACATTGTACAAGTTTGGAATCACATGTTACATGCCATGAGGAAGTGAGTAACATTAAATTAAGCGAGTTTTCAAATATATCTAAAGGTAAAGGACTTTTAAAATTTAACTGCACCTGATACAATTATGGGTAGGCTATGCGTACAATTACACTTAAACCTCACTACAATTTCGTAACTTCCTCTCACGTATCTTTCCGAATAGGAACAATCAATATATTTCAATCATTCATTCATGCATTCAATTTGAATATGCAGCTTTAGAGTGTTAAGCCAATTTCCGTAGATATTTAACCATGTCAAATGTTTTATCTTAGCTGAATCATTTTCAAGGTTGTTATTCTCAGGACAGCTTCGTATAAACTATTTTAAATATGAATAATGGCAAAAACAACAGGATGAAAATGGTTTAACGATTCATGTGTCCAACTCTAACCCGAGAGGCCGTGTTTTTGTGTTCTACCAGAGGTAGGATAAGATTATTCGGTCTCTCAACAAGGAAAACTTGTTTATAATCAGGAAACGGAGTCGTGTGTGATGGGTAACAGCTAAAGCTGTCTTTGCAATCGAGCTGAAAAAAAAACCCATATGATTAAACCATCTTTTATTTTGGTTAACGTATATTCGCGGTGACGAGTTAATGATTGGTAAATTAATCTATATGTGTGCAATCTAATTTGCATAAGTATAAACTTGGTTTTACGCGTTTGTATCTGCAAAGCTGTCATGGTGGCCAATAATACCGCAAAATTAAGTACATTCTCAATTTATATAAACCATAAACATCTTGAAATGGTTAGCGTAACAAGTATGATGATAGGATTTTCGAAAGATACAAATATGACTATATGGAAAAATGTTTTACTCACAAATAGTTTTATAAAGGGTGAATATAATTTGCATCCGGCCTGTTTGCCTGACGGTCTCTGAGATCGGACGGGAAGTCCACATAGTCATAATGACATTCATTTTCATTTGAACGTCTGTTTCCTTCACTCTCCAAATGTTGAGGTGCGTTGTTGATCTCGATAGCACTTGCTGACCCTCCTCTCTTCCAAAATTAATATTTCATCATTATATAGAAATAAACATTAGAGGATTAAACAACTAGTAACACTGCAAATTCATTTTTTAGTAATTTTAGGAATACGACTATTGAGTATTTTATTTGTGTGAACTAATATCAATTATATATGGACCAAATAGATTGTTTAAACCAGTTGTTAATACAGTAATATTACACGGCTTCAAACATCGAAATAATCTTGGAGGAGACACAGCATACGCTTCTTAGTCTAGAAGATATTACATTTCACTGATATAAAGAAATGTTACCAGATTGTAATAGACAGTTGGCTCAAGATTAGGCTGCACAGTATCATACACATGTGTAACTGGCTCTCTAACTGCGCTTGTCCTTTGGCGTAGAAGAGTTGCATAAACTATGTCAAAAGTTAAAACAAGACAACTGTGATTAAATTACGAATTATAACATGTGTAAATACTTCAGCTGATTGCTCTGAATGCATTGATGATCGATCTATGGTGCATTGATAAATTGGTTTATGCAATTTCGCGTTTAAGTTTCTCTTCCCTACTGATTTTCTTGACGTATATAAAACTTACTATGTTTTTACAAACTTTTTTATTATTAAGACTTATGAATGTCTTATTTCCAATTAAAGTATCTACATAATTACCATGAGGTTTGCATCGCCTAAATAGACGAAAGGCCAACGCTGCTATAAGTAGAAGAAAAATGGTTCCAGCTACGGCGTAAAAGGCCGACATATGCCACTGTTGGGTTGCCTGGGGTGCAGAGTTTTTAGTTGATTCTGCAATTAGATAACATTTACTATACCAGTATTTCAAGAGACATTAAATTCTATATTGTATCGTAGTTGGAGATCAAAAATAATACTTAGAAATCACAAAAGGCCGGAGCTGCAGTCTTTCATTGAATGTGTTATACCCACTTATAACCAGAATTTAGTTTAATCTACATTAAGATGTATACTTACTGTTGTTTTCTCTATACCGTGTACTCCCTTAACTGTGCTACTTCCTGATACATTTCTACACTACTTTTCGTATTAAGGATGTATATTTTTCTTTGGAAGGATTTGCCTTCCGGAATGTATTTTAACATGATTATGATTTTTTTTATATACTTTTAGTGTGTTTTATCCATTTGTTACAAGAACCTAATAGTAGACATCTTGAAAATGTATAATACTAATAAGTCTTAATTCTTAAACATTTATCTGTTTTACATTATGTCTGTTATAGTTCTACCCCTGCATTTCTGGTGGACCGAGTCTCTTTTAAACTTGCAATTTAATAAGAAATAAACTATTTCAGGAAGTCAACCTCATGATAATGACAATCAGACATTTTCAGCAACATCCCGATTTCCTGTCAGCAAAGTACTTATTAGAACAGGCGTTTTCTGTGGACACTGCATCTTGTTTATAATCGAAAGTAAGGATTTTCGCTCCCTAAATACTATCACTAATTTAAACATTGAATGTAGTAAAGTTCAGTTCTCTGGCGCAATGGCGTTAACGAATTATTCAGTCCACTTCAATGACTTATGGTATCGTTAGGGTTAGGAATTAATAGAAACAGTCCGTATTTTATTTTTATTTTATTATGTTTTGTTTTCGCTCTACAATTCACTATTTTAAGGTAGGCTTAAAGTCTTTAAAGGGCATCATTATAAGTTGCTGCCTTTTTAAGTTCTTATGCTTTGTTATGTTCGACTCACTTGACTTTAATGATCATGGCAAATGAAACCATATAATTTATAGCTACGTGGCCACAAATTCCTCACTTAAAAAACGCCAAAATATCCAAATCATATGCCTTGTTTTGTTTTACAAATAAGTTGATCATTATATTGCATCGAAAAAAACACCAACCTATATTGCGCTCCTTGAAGACTTATTTTCAAAAAGGACAAGGGCCAATATGAAAATATATATTATATATTGTGCGAATCATAATTAAGAAGGCATAACATTTTATCTCTCTTACAAAACATAATAAATTAAAAATACAATATGGACAGTTACGTCATTCCGGAATGACTACGTTGAAATTGTATCCCAGCCGTATGAGCACTGACGATTGATTTGGAAGAAACAACGGGCAAAATAGGAACACATTAATCTCATTCCGAATGTTATTTTTTCTTTATGAAATAGTGAGATATCATTTTGATTTAATTTCACTGATAAATCTCTTAAAATAAGCGGAGAGCATTATTATGTCTATTCCGTAGGATTCCTTTGAAAGAAGAAATTGCATGAACTAGCAGTTTTGGTTTGATTGAAAGTGTTAACGAAACTCGAGAAAATGTATCAGATCGAGTACGTACCAGAAACCGATACTTCATAGCTTGCATTTAAATGCGATGGGAAATGATCGCATCTTGTCGAACATGTAATAGTTCCACCAGCCATGTCTTTAGTGACATTGAAGAGCACGTTGGAAACAGATCGGAAACTCCCATTTTCACCATTCGTCCAGTTGTTGTTTTGAAGGTATCTTATATCATCTTTGTCACTTGACCATTCAATTGTGCAAGGCGGATTTGATGCATCCGTTTCACAAGACAAGTTTAAGAAACAGACGGAAACATTGTTGCTATTTTCATGCATTTTGTTGACGAATATGGAAAGATCCGACGGGGGATCTGAAAATAAAATAAAACAAACTTGATAATATAAATATTAAATTCAAACCGTTTTGATTTCAGAAAATACAAACATATAATGCTTAATTTTCAATAATACACACTATAAATCAAACAAAAAAAATATTGAATTTTAAGCTCAATAATACAACCATTTCCTATGGGAAATGTCGTTATATTAAATTTGGGTTTTCTTATCATATTTTTCCTTCTTAAAATTTAACAATAATCGTCAATCTATTTGAGTTAAACATTTTATACTGATGTTTACGCATATTGACATTTTTGTCAAACCGAAATCCTGTTTACTATCCCTGTAACAACACATTTCTTTTCCATTCCAACTCTTATTAGTCTTTGTTACCTTTGCACGGCTTGTAAAAGTATTAGAAGATCTATTAAATGAATCTGTTTGTTGAACATCTGCTAGCAAAAATGTGCTAACGCGTATTTCTATTGTCGGTGCTGGGAAAGCATTGTGCACTTCACAGATTGCTGTCGAATTTTTTCCATCAAGGAATTCGGGAACTGTTAACACGGGCGTGCTACCTTTCTCTGGAATTGAAGTCGTATAATGTACTAAAATTTAATATTATGCAAGATCATAATAGTTTAACCTCCACAAAAAAATGATTCATAGATTGTTATTATGTGTCTTCTATTAGCTTACCTACGTTACAGAGAACGCCATGCACGTCGTAGGGAGTTTCAAGAGCTGCATTTGAAACGAGGCATGTCACATTCTGTCTTGACTGTCCAGCCATTTGTTGATGAACGTTATGGAATCGGTAAATCCCTTTGATCTCTTTGCTTTCAGCAAGAACAAATGACTTCTGACCCAGTAAAAGTTCGACCTGTACGGGGTTTGCTCCTTTTTTTGTTTTGCAATACATGTCGGAGCCTGCATAAACATAAATGCATTCTGTTGTGTTAAAGTCTGGGAACTTTGGACCGAGAACTGGATAATTCGGTCGCCCTAAAAACAACAGAACTCATTTAAATCAGTTAGCATATTATATACCATATAACCAAAAAAATCGATTAAAAAGGTATGTTACATTGCTGCTTATGCATTATCATCAGGAATCACAACTTATTTATTTCACACTGATATGATTAATGTTTTCCTTCAAATCAGACATGAACATTATGAACATGAAATAACATTAATAATAAATTGTTTGATTTTTCAGTGAAATACAATGAATGTACCTGGAATATAAAGCTGCACATAGTCCGTGGTTTCTGTTGAATTGCATTCTAAAACATATGATCCCTCATCTCTGTGATCATAGTTGAGTACCGTTAATGTGAACATATATGCAGATACCGTTTCCTCTACGTAATAACCTTCGCGTAGCTGTATCTCTTTGCTGTTCTTCTTCCATGTTCGTGTAAGGAAAGTTTTATACCATATAGAAAAGTCAGACGGAAAGTATCCTATATTGACATCCGCGCCTTGAACAACTGGGTTTAAAAGCACGAGAGTTCCACATTGTCCAACAATATCTGTATATTAGAAGTTAGTAATACATGTTTAAAAGAGTTTCTGAAACAATTGAAGTTAATGGATTTGAACTGATTAATTCGACAAAGATCTTATTTTCTTTGCATATTTGGCTTATTACCATTTACATTGTCTTGTATTTTAAGTAAATGATAGTAAAATATAAAGTACATAAACAGGCCCAGTAAAACAACAACCTACCATGACTGTGTTAGCAGGATTTAATGAGTAAAAACCTAAATAACAACAAATGGAGGAAACAAAAATGAAATGCACAGTCTTTATATCTGTATTAATATGTTTATCTTCATCATTTGGCTAACTGACTAAAATCATTTTTCCGATATTTTACCTGTCATATTTAAAGATACGATGTTTGTTCTAATCGTTGTGTTTGTTGAACATCTGGCGTAGAAGACAGATTTTTTGTATGCAACTGTAGCCTTCCATTTCAAAAAGAATGATTCATCCTCCGAATATCTTGTAGCAAAGTCAACATCCATTGTTCGAACTTGTGTTTCTCCGTCAATAATGTATTTCCATTCTACGTGACATCCCCAAGGGTAGAACGGTGTCGCTTTCAGTGTTACCTCCCTGTTCACAAAGGCTGGTCCTACCACTGTAATTGTTCCATAATGGTTACTGGCAGCCGATATGTACCCAAATAGAGCTGTAATAAAGATTGTAAACTGTTAACAAGTACTCATTACCCTCAAGTTATTTTACAAGTACAACAATTATAATCAAAAAAGATTTTTGTAAATTCGATAGGCCAGCGCTTTTAACGTTTATTGTGTAAAAAGAGGCTTAAAAATCTGGTTATTTAATCATAATAACTTTTATAATAATTTTAATAATAATAATAATAATAATAATAATAATAATAATAATAATAATAATAATAATAATGATAATAATAATAATAATAATAATAATAATAATAATAATAATAATAATAATAATCATCATCATAATAATCATAATAATTATATTAACAATTAAAATAACAATAATAATAAATAAAATAATTATAAAAATAAAATAAGAATTACAATTATAGTGAGAAATTCTTGTTTCATCTAATAAGATCGAAACACAAAATTTATCAAAACAATCTGTTAAGCATTATTACTGAAAGACAATATACGTTACCGGTCATTTGGTTCACATTTAGTCCCATATCATAAAGAATAGAACAACAGATTGAAAGTAAAAGTAGCTGTAGTAATTGTTGTAAAAGAAGTCGTAGTAGTAGTGGTAGTAGAATTAATAATAATAGTAGTAGTAGTAGTAGTAGTAGTAGTAGTAGTAGTAGTAGTAGTAGTAGTAGTAGTAGTAGTAGTAGTAGTAGAAATAGTAGTAGTAGTAGTAGTAGTAGTAGTAGTAGTAGTAGTAGTAGTAGTAGTAGTAGTAGTAGTAGTAGTAGTAGTAGTAGTAGTAGTATATCCAGTCTTATATTGAAATTAAACTATGAAGAGCGGTAACATATCCAACAAACCAAAAAAGAAAACTGTAATTTGACACATATTAGCATCAAATGTCGTGGCATATCTCCGTTGAAGTTTTTTGGATTCATTCAAATTGTATTTCATTTGAGACTTATTATTTTAAGAAAATAGAAACGGCCTTTCCTCAAATATATTGAAGGGAAGATAATTGTGATTCCTCCCTTTCACTCCACAATTGTTTAACTGGAGTATCGGACTCGACAAAGATATACGTTGGCTTTTAAAATGAATTTCACTGACAGTACTTTCATATATATGAATGTAGACCGACGCATTATTCTTTATTAGTGTGATTCATTTAAAAAAGGAAATAAAATATGTCAAACAATGTTCTTCAATGGTAATTGTTAAGTTGCTCATACCGCAACCTGGATGACTAACAAAAACTGGAAGATGTTCGTGTTATTATGTGAAAAACAATGTCATTTGAAATAATACTAGTACTCTACTTTCACTGTTTTCATTTAAGCAAATATTAAGATATTCGATGTACCAATAAGCTTCTCGCTTGATAGAGTCATTGTTAACCATGATTAGTTTTATGCCCAGTGACTCCATATATTTGTGCTACCATTTATAAGGGCACGGTTACTGATAACTGATATGTAAAAGAAAACGAAATGCCAAACAAGCTTGTTTGTAACAGTTATTGTCTTGTAAACGCTTTCAAAATGAAATCGGGTGGCCAGGCATACCAAATTCCCATAATTATGCATGGGATATTTTGAATTGTATTAAAGGTTATTTGAAATACACTGTCTCTTATCGTTTAAATAGCCATGTTTATCCCAAGTTCGTTGGAAAACTATGAGATTAGTTTCTTGATCACTTGTCGATCGCTTGGTCAATCGTTTCAATCCCGGTAGGACCGATACCAGTGTTTTGTTATATAATTTAAGGGCGATATTGCATTTTCTTAGCGGCTCTGACTTACAAAATGTTGTCTGTAAGTGGATCTTGAACCAGACAATTCAATTTTTAATATATTTGTTCAATTTATCATATTATTAATTCGATCAGGTAGGGCTCAATTAAGGTTTTCTTTATTTTTAGAGTGTATACGTTACGCAAATGACCGAGGTCGTATTTCAGATTTGGCAATTCGGTTAAATTTTGAAATTGTGCTCTGCTATTGTAATACAAAAATAATTTAAATAAGGTAACTTTTGACGCAATATCCATACCATATGAAATATGTTTTGACGCTGTAATTTATAAGTAAATATGATTTCACATACAGTTAATGGTAGGTGCGAGTCGACAACTGCATAACAATATAAAACACTTGTGTCTGATTAAGGCTTGTTTGCTGCATGACGTTTTTTGCGGAGTAAACATATTAGATGGAATATGCATCAAATTGATGAACAAAATATAGTTTTTAATCATTTTGTCTTTTTCCGTAATTGATAAGTTATATGGATGCTGCGTTTCTATATGAGTGTAGCATATCAACGTACCCTGCCCCTTCTATTATTTTACTTACCCGGTTAAAAACAATTTCGTTTTCATTGTTCATAAAAAGGCGTTTAATATAGGAATTATAAATCAGAAAGAGAAAAGAATGAACGCTTCAGCGTTGTAACTACATGCTGTTATGAATCGTTATACGTTTGCTTTCATAAAGCATCTCATACTTATTGAGAGCTTTCTTTGTTATCACCAAGCCGAACTGGTGGGTTTCCTCCGGGAGCTCTAGTTTCTCGCACAACACAAAACCACAAAACGCGTAACATCGTATCAACAAAAGTGATTAATGTAATGTTGTAATAGCTTTTTCACAATTGTTGAAAAATAAATAGGTTTAAACTAAACACAGTCTTGGTCCTAACTAAGCAATTACATATACGCAACAATTTCTACTACACGAACAAATCTCTGTCCGAGTAATTTCATTTAAAGTCCTTTTATTTCATTAAATGGTATGTATTTCATTCTAAAAAGCTCAGCATTGATATTGCTATATTGTTACAACCGAAACGATACAGAATATCATTTTACTGAACGAATAACTTCTCGTCTTCGTGGAGTTAAACATATGCGTATAATAGAATGCAGGATAGAGCATCTGTATTTTAAATTACAGTTATCTGAACATTGTTGTTGAATATATAAGAATCATGTTATTGTCAAAGCTACGACTTACTATTCTAGAACCCGGACAAAATCCGCATGATATGTGGCAGTTGTGTCTTGCGTAGCCTTCAAAATCATATCATGAGTTTTACCACATGGTTTTTCGTGATGGGCGAGCATACATTAAAAAAAAACTGCGATATTATCCTAATAGAGGTCCGGTAGATCAGGACAATATAGTCGAGTAATATATGCTATATATATGTGTCATGCCCAACAGATCCAAACTAAAAATAACTATTTCTGTTATGTTCATTGGCATAGTGTAGTTGCTGAATAAACCAAATTAAAAATAATAACTTTCATATAAATTGTTTAAACAACATTAGAAATAATGCACTATTGTGTTTTGTTCCAATTTCGATTTAAGTCTAATATTGAAAATTAGATGTATAAAATGTTAAGTACAACCGGTTCAATTCATTGTCTTACCAAAACCATAAAATTAGTGTGTTTCAATGAAGCAATTGTTGACCGAAAGGGCAAACACTTCTTTTGTTTCCCCATAAAAAATACTGTTTCTATTTTCAAAAATTTCATTGCAGAAAGTCATTTTTAAGGAATATATAATAAGTGCAAATAAACTACTGCTTTCATATTCACTAGTGTAAATTATATTTGTTGCGTGAGTAATGCTACCACAAAAAAATGCCGCTTTTCATCGTTTTGACTTCAATGCAAGGCAATTAATGTTATTCATTGCATTGTGCTTTCCGTTTGTTCATTAAACTATCATAACACTATCATGGCAGAAATTCTGTCACTGGTCCTGTCCATTTAGTTTCCTTTTTTCTAGCAAACCGGATAGGCATTTCCGGTGAATTCAGGCGTGGTGGAAAACTCCATCTGACTTTCTCCCCATGCCAGATGAGTCACGCGCTTTGACGTCATGTTAGATTTGGGACTACTTTTTTCAAATATGGTATGTAACCTGACTTGCGTAAAATCTGATCAAATAAAATATAAGAACCGACTTGTGTGTATGTGTGTGTGTGTTTTGCTTAAATTATGTCGTAGATATACACAATTATTGTCAAATTCAGACCAAAATACACCACGTAAACATAATAAACAACAATTAGAAATAGAAGCAGGTGCGAGCACATTCCACTTCTGGTTGCGTTCTTAAAGTAATTAAAAAATAAGCATCCAAAATAAACAGCTAAAATGTCTCTTCTGTGTAAATTTAATAGGCAGCAAGGTTTAGAAATGCAAAATAATTGACATTTACAAGCCTCTTGGTACGTTTTCTATGTACAAAGTTCACACCTACTGCACAGGTGAAAATAAGTCTGCTGCACGCCATGAATTAGTGAAAGGATTGCCTGACCAAGATTTTCAGGACCTATTTGATTGTTTTTCGAACAATGACATTAATCAGATTATGCAGACCATTGCAAAACAAAAGTAAGATTTAGAGAACAACAATGAAGTTAGTATGCAGTCCATCCCCTCCGCCCGGTTAAACCTTTAGTCTATTGGTCAATTCAGTCTATTGCTATGAATCTTTCAGTTCAAAAACGTACATTTTGTTCCACAGTATAACTCCACCGACTTGAATTGTAAACGTTTTGCTCCGGTCCAGTTTGCTCATGCTGCATACCGTGAATTTAAAAACAAACAAGAACACGGACAGTGTTCAGTGTTACCTTCCTGTTCACATTTCTGGCCCTACTTCTGATATCGTTCCATACTGGTTCCTGGTTGCATAGTCGCAGCCAAATCGAGCTAAAATAGGTGTAAACAAAAGAATGGCAAATGAATATCAGTACACTGTTCATTGTATATAATTTTATTAGCCTTACAAAACTAATACACACATTTTATTTTATGTTTTGATCATTCAAGTCAAACTACTCAAACATGCGTCAAACTGATATACTTGCATCAACCTCTAGTGTGCCCCTTTAAGCTAGACACAGTTTGGATGTTTTTATTGCAGAAATTATCCAAAAAAATATCTAATAGTATTCAGAGGAAAATGAGTCGATGGTAAGGTGGATAAAACATGTCTGCTTTAGCATACAGAGTGAATTCTGATCAAAGCATTTCTGCTGAATTAGGTAGAAAATAAAAGTCATTTATTTAAACAATCGTACTATACCTAGCTTTAGCTTCATTCATACTAAATGGTTGGATATTACATCCTGTCAACTTAAAGTGTTATTAAACGTAAAGAAACACAATTATAAACGGGCTCAGTAGATCATTTTTGGTGGTTAACTAAGCTATTTTGCTAAGGTGGTGGTGACGCGGGAATCACAAGGAACTGCGAAAAAACAAGTAGTAGAAGCATCAGCAGTAGCAGTAGTAGTAGTAGTAGTAGTAGTAGTAGTAGTAGTAGTAGTAGTAGTAGTAGTAGTAGTAGTAGTAGTAGTAGTAGTAGTAGTAGTAGTAGTAGTAGTAGTAGTAGTAGTAGTAGTAGAAGAAGTAGTAGTAGTAGTAGTAGTAGTAGTAGTAGTAGTAGTAGTAGTAGTAGTAGTAGTAGTAGTAGTAGTAGTAGTAGTAGTAGTAGTAGTAGTAGAAGTAGTAGTAGTAGTAGTAGTAGTAGTAGTAGTAGTAGTAGTAGTAGTAGTAGTAGTAGTAGTAGTAATAGTAGTAGTAGTAGTAGTAGTAGTAGTAGTAGTAGTAGTAGTAGTAGTAGTAGTAGTAGTAGTAGTAGTAGTAGTAGTAGTAGTAGTAGTAGTAGTAGTAGTAGTAGTTCAATTGAAGTGGAAAAAGCAGAATTAGATAAAACAAAAGAAGAAGAATTTACATGTTTTTTGAAAAAGGCAATGATCATTCTAGAAAATAGAAACAGACAGTACATTTTTTCATGGGGAAACTTAATACTGTTCGCCCTTTCATTCAACAATTGCTTCACTGAAGTACCGGAAACACAACAAGTTAATGGTTTTGGTAAGAAAATGAATTGAACCGATTGTACTTCATATTGTATAGATTTAACTTCCAGTTGTTGACTAAAGTCTAAGTTGGAATAAAAATCACTATAACTCAATCATTGTTTTAATGTTGTACAAACTATTTTTATAAAAGTCATAATTTTCAGTTGCTTTCTTTAGCAACTACACTATGTCAATAAACAAGCAGTAGTAGGTTTGTTTTGCTTGGATCTGTTGGGCGTGTCACATATATCTAGCATATATAACTCGACTTTATTGTCCTGATCCACCGGACCACTATTGATATACTTTTACAGCTTGTTTTTGAGTGTTTGCTCGGACATGTACTTACCGGCTATAACAATAAAACATGTGGCAAAATTAAAACATAAACACCCGTTCACTGATGCAACACCTCAGCTTGTTACGCGATGGGTATCAAAAATACCTGATTGATTCTACATATTCGTTTGATTCCCGCACGCGCCATATTACATACGTCAGTTTTGTGTGTGTGTGTGTGTGTGTGTGTGTGTGCGTGCGTGTGCGTGCGTGCGTGCGTGCTTGTTTGTGTGTGTGTGTGTGTGTGTGTGTGTGTGTGTGTGTGTGTGTGTGTGTGTGTGATAATTATGAAATCAAAATAGAAAATAGCGATGTATTGTTAAATGTCAAACTGTGTCATTTTAACACACGTGTGCATAAACTTACATCCACTAAAGCTTATGTTTGTCGCTCCCCATCGTGTAGATCTTTTAGTCATTCAACGATATAGATGTCTTTGCGGTTTCTTTTCTTAAAGTTCAAGAAATCAACCGATTCCAATTTCAGTTAAATGCTTGTCTCATCGATTGGCTTACTTGTGACATTATGTGTACGATTGTATTGAAAATAAACTTGTTTGCCCACACCTGCAGAACTTCTTACTAAAACGACAGTATCGTATATTTTTGGTAATAGTTACAGCAAGCACAATACAAGTTATTTTAACAGTCACGAAATAGTGGGTGGGGTAACTGATTTGGACCATGTTTTAAAGGACATCTATTAATAGCTGGTGTATGTTAAAATTTAACGACATGTTATTTATCCGCACGTAATTTATTCAATGGTTAAAGTCCGCCATATTGTAGCGGCTCCGATGTATAGGGAGCTTAATGTATAGACGAAAGCAGGGAAGCACTATCAAACAAGGTACAAGTTTGTGTAAAGCGGGTTGACATTACTCCCCAAGTAAGTTTCTATGCATTCTCTCTCACTCCAATGAATATCCCTGCCCATGGTTAGGCGTTTTATCAATTAATGATATAGACATAGTGAAATATTAATGGTCAAGTTCATACAGTTAAATATGTCAAAAGTAATAGTATAAGTGTATTAGTCTCGTATGATAAGCGTAAATTGTGTTATTTATACTTATGAGTTTTAACATGGTTGTCGATGAATCTTTGTGTCATTGCTTTAGTTTCTCATGATTTATATGTGCTGAGCCTTGATTAAAATTGTGTGCTTTTTTATTTAGAACGTGCATTTCATTCCTTTATTCAGCTTTTCTTACAAGTCCTGGTCATTGTCAATTAATATTCAACCGCAGGGGCTTAAAAGATATTGTGTGATTGTTTAATTGTGTGGTTACGTACACTCTGTTTCTACGTTGAAACAATGGCGCCCTTTTTATTATAGATTTAGCTCAAAATCATTTACGCTGTTGATGCTCTTTGACATGTACAGGTATAATGGAAAAGTATTGTCAAAATTTTGATTTCTTGTTCCGCTAAGTTTTCCCCGTTTTTTCCAAACATCCAGACTGTGTTTAATTTAAGTTGTGCCAATATTGTCACTTTAAATTTGTTAAGTGCTTCAAACTCGGAATGGGATATGCGGTAATAGTGATATATAATGGACGAAGAATACTAACAAATGTAGAAAGGAGCTGGAGAAGAATACGTAATTGATAAGCTCTGCTTAAAAACTTTTAGCAGTCGTCTAATTACCTGAATGTCTAACAAACTTTACAGTCGGACATAAAGGTTAAATAACGACGAGCTGAATGACGTGCTTGTGCAATATTTTGAATACGCATCGATATGTATGACAGTCATGCTCGACATACCGGCCTTATTTTAGTTTAACTTAAGTTTGAATGTCGATTCCTGAGAACACAAATTTTCGAACCCTTCCTACTCGTAGAGCGGGTGACTGTTCGGTTTAAAATAAAGTATATTATAATCATTGTGTGAAACCGTTGTTTGTTCATTGTGTTTCACAACCACTATTCCAACTTTTTGGAATGATCTGTTCTGCCAGTAAGCAGTATACATTGATATCAGTTATTGAACCTGTAAAGAAAGAGGTTATACTGAAAACGACACCTTTCTACCGATGGGAGAGTGAGGAAGAATGAAGATACATGTGAAGGGCGGCACACAATTTCAAACATTTTATGGGCCACACGCTGACAGATTCTCAAATAATTAAATTTTGAAATATTATGCTTCAGTTCAATACAACAACTGTGACTTTTACGCTGGATGTTCAACGAATTCAATAAATTAGAATAAATAAGAACATGCTTAGTATAAATAAATATGAAAAGTTAATGTCAAAGTCCATATATGTATATATGTATTAAACAATATTATGCTTAACACATTTTTATATTGATAGAAATTGTTTGAACAACTACGTTTGTTTTGTTTACTCTCTTCTTTATTCAATATTTTTTTAAACAAACTGTGTATGGCCTTATCATGGTGTTTGTATTGAGCATTGATTAATCAACATAAAGTAGATGCTTTGTTCCCTTGTTATTATAATAGTTTCTACGTTATAGTTTACAGATATTTCTGGCCGACATGGAGCTCTCGTCATTTTTAAGTTCGGGCTCCAATTTCTCAAAACTTTTTAAGCTTAACAGGCTTAAGTAGCTTATTTTAATAAGCCAAAACACACACTTAAATTTAATTTTGATAAATGAAAAATGATTTATTGTGATTATCATAAAGATAGTTCCTATCTTAAGTATAAACACTCTTAAAGAAGTAAATATTACTTACGGGAATTAAGAAGTTTCGAGAAATTGTAGCCGGTTGTTCACGGTGCACACTTTGTACTCGAATATGTTCCGTCTGATCATTATAAACAGCACCAAACACATACTAAAGAAACTTAGAATACACCTTACTGATACAGCTACAAGAGGGTTTTTACGAAGAAGGAAGACTTTTTGACAATTCGTTCACATTTACGATATTCAACTTAAGGTTTGATGAGACAGACGAGGAATCATATTTCTTACAATGTAATTTAGTGCAAACCACGGTATTGGAATTCTGCCGAAAGTGTGTGCATATCACACATTACATAGTTTCGTCGTTGTGCATGTTGATGGTTTGTATGCATTTCGGGCCTAGCCTAGTCGCTTTGAAGAATTGCGCGGTCTAACACACACACAATAAGGCCTATATAATTATTATAGTTATACACCAAAGGGATTACCATAAGATTAATATTATCATTGCCGAGTAAAATTCTTTGGTATTTTTCATATTCTCATTTGAGTTGCGTTTATGCTGCCAATATATACCTTTCAAAATTGTTCACATTTAAAGAGTATTTTGAATCACATGTGCCATCCCAATATTTTCAGACTTTACTGAAATATGTTATAAACGGTTGTTTCTAGATTTGACTGTAAGCGATGAAGGACGGATAATATAGAACTTCATCTTCAATTAGGCAAATACTATATATTTAAACGTTCCTCAGGGGTAAAATCTCTGAAAAAATAGTGTATCTTTTCGTCGAAAATGTTTCCATATTGAGGATATATTTCTAAATGAAGTCAATATATTAAAGCCATTACTGTAAATTTGTTTGGTTATGTTATGCTGTGATCCGAATCCAGCTGCTGAGAGTCCATTTTGGTGTAACAAACCTCGTCATTTATAATAACACCTAACAGGTCCGGAATCCTGCGTACCAAAAGAGGGTGGGGGCATGACATCCTCTTGATTACGAAATAATTCTTGTTTAAATTGGCAGTTAAAAATGGTTAATAGGGGCAGGTTTTGTGACATTTTATATTTCTCTTACAGCTTCTCTTTCAACTTTTATCCTTTATATTTACTTAACGTTAAGTTTTGAATTACAGACGAAACCCATTATGTCAAAGTCGTTTGGACATCCAGAAATACTTCGAAGAAACGAGCATTTGACACAACCGAGAAACATAAAAATGTAGCACCAAACTCAACCCATAAGTATCCGTATTAGGTTCTTCCTGATATTTTCATCCGCCATTTTCATCCAACATTTAACCGGTCATGAAATATGTTTTCGTCGAGAATTCAGCAGGCTTATTATCAAAAATATAAAAAAATGAATTTATTTTTATCACTTTATTGATTACACTAACACAAATATAAAACAAATTGATACATGATTTAGTTGACAACGATACCGCACATTTAACGGTCAATATTTACATTAATACTTCATTCCTCAACGATGTTTGTTGTTAATCAATTTCACATTATTTCTGTTTAAAGTTCAATGGCATTTCCAATCGAAATTGCATGCGTCTGTTCGATACTTCTGTCCGGTCATTGGGCGCAGATATACTAATAGGCGGGGCATATTTACTACGGAACTATTTTTTTCAATGAAATCGTAGTAAAATTATTGGCAAGTTGCAAAACTAAAATCTGCAGTAAAGCAATTAGAACAAAATGAGCAACGATAATTTGATTGATTTTAATGTACATTTTGATTTCATGATGGATGGAACAGTTGAAGAAATATTAAATGACGATGATGACGACTTATTTCGGAATTTGGAATTGACATTTGGTTAAAATAAGCACCTGACAAAAGATTAAATCGAGGAAATGAAACAATAATATATTGTAATGCACCCAGCAACGTCCAGAGAAAAAAGCCCAGTTCAACACAGTTTTCTCGCATCCTCTGGTTTTCCTTCCGCGAACGTTCCCATTGGAAATCACGTTACCCCACCCACCGCCACGTGGCTGATATCATAGTCACATACCTTTCCTAAACAAATAGGCATTGTAGAGAAAACAATAGTTACAATGAAGAACTTTGAAGTACATTTAATAGGAGATGGTTCCAATTTGAAAAAAAAATGTGCTCTTTAATATAGTGGAATGCATTAGGCTCGTAAACATTAACGAAATATGTATACAACAAATACTTAACATTTCCCTGTTTTTATAAATTTATTAGTATTATATGAAGTGGATTACAAAAATGTTTGCAAACTAACGCTTTGTTTGCCTTACATACAAAGTGTATACCTGTTTTTATTAATGTCATATTGAAATAAATAAAGACAGTAACCAAACTGTATTGCAGTAATTATAAAGTCTTAATATGTATAATATTAAAAGCTACCTTTTACTGAAGACAGTCAGAAAAAGCACATCAATCGAGGCCCACCCCTTTTTGCCGAATAAATCAATTGTTTAATCAAGTATTTGAATAAATACAAATAATTTAACTTTGTTGTTAATTGGACTTTGTTTCAACAATAGTCATTTCTGTTCAAGATGAAACGATCAAACATAGACATATTACAAAACAGTATAGAAACAAAACAAGGCAGTGTATTTCTTGTAGATTGTCTGTCTTTGACGACCTAGAGATCTAGGCTGATGTATTGTGGTGCCCATGATCTACTTAAGCAGATTTCTGTGTTGAGGCAAACGTAAGCTCAGCATACTCTGTCGGCGTGTTCTTTGTCTTTGTAAGAACTCTGGCGTTAGCTTCCTGTAGGAACTTGATGTTCAACTCGGCGTACGTTAGGCTGTCGTCATCATGTGGTTGCTGCAATATTTATTACATTGTCATAATCACCAAAAGACATAATAAGTGAGAATATTAGTATTAGAAAATAAGGGGCTCATCGGAAAAGGATCCTTGTATGTTTAAACCTGCGTGACATCTGGAGAAATTTCATGCTACGTCAAAACATTTGAATACATGAAGGTTGGATTATTTATTATCGCGACTGCCTTATTGTTTGCAATTATGGTGTTCTCTACAAGAGTGAATCTAACCTTCACGTCAAACGGCTTTGGTTAAGTATTTCGACTTTTAGTTATACATTGTATCACATTTAATATCCCTTTGCAAAGTAAAGTGAGTTACCTGCGTTTCAGTCCACCGTGTGGCCGCCTGCCTATGGACGACTGCGTACTGAACTCCTTCCGTTGCTATGTGTAGCATGCCATTGTCCGAGGAAGTGTCTGTTTTTTGCCAGGTACACATTAATTCATATATCATTGCATCAACATAAACATCCATTTTGAGGGAAATAGTAGAGAAGGATATAGTTATACAGAACCATAAGCTAAAACTGGTTAAAATACCAAATGTCTTTGCAAATTCTATGTGTTTTTAATCATATCTTTTTTTGAAATAACCATTCAATAACGAATTAATAACACAACCCAAACTTACAAATTGCCAGGATGCAATTGCCATCGAAAAGGTGATATGTTTTTTACATTTTTGGGTCAAAAATCAAATTTTAACTGATGAATATTGTATCAAATGAAATACCTGTTGCTGTATCTTAAATATATCGTTACTTTCATACGCTTAGAGAGTAAATTTGGTGTTCCAAATCCTTAAATTCGAAATGTTTATGCTATTTATTTTGATATGTTATGTCATAAAACCATCTTCAACCAAACCAATGAAAAGGATTTACGTATAGTAAACTTCAAGTAAGAAACTTACCGCTGTGATTTTCAACACTGAAAAAAAACATGTATTTATTTGATTCGTGGTAAACAAGTATACTTTCTAAGCTTAATGAGCTTAAATATCGTAAGACGAATCACTGCACAATCTACTTCAAGCTATGGCAATTATTACTTTAACGTAACTATGTTCTGAATTAAATGCATAATCTATCAATAATGTATTTAAATCAAACTGTGTAACTTTCAACGTACATCTTAGCGGCTAGATCATTAATTCGAAATTACAAAATAACATTTGGTACATACATCTCTATTGTGTTGATTGCGTTGACCTTTCGCCGTTTCAGCAAAACATATCCTTAAACATATGTGTTCAAAATATGTGTTCAAAATATGTGTTCATAAAAACGAACAATCAACGTTAGTTCTAAATAGTTTCGTTTGAACTGCCTTTGAAAATAATATTTCTATTGTGTGATATTTGATTCAGAAAACTCATTTTGATGTGCAGTTTAAGACATTAAAATACAAATTTCATTTAAATGTCAATTAAAGAATTAAAGTTGGACAAATTGAAAATATCAATAATCTCTTTCTTAATCATATTTCGCACAATATATAATGTATATTCCCATGTTGGCCCTTGTCCTTTCTGTGAATAAGTCTTTAAAGGAGCGCAATATAGGTTGATGTTTTTTTTCAATGCAATAACGATCAAAACAAAAACAATTTAGCGATATTTTGGTACTTTTTTAACTTGAAGGTGTGTGGCCACTGAACCGTAGTATGTCTTATTCTGCTATGATCAAGGGCGGCTCCAAGATTCGACGTTAGAGAGGGTGTAACTTTGGGGCGTACCTTTTTTTACTTGCGCCCCTCCCTCAGAAACGAGATGTATTTGGTTTAAAGAGTTAGGGGGTCTTCCCCGAAGATAATCTTAACAATTTCTAGTCAGAAATGGTGCTTTTTCGGTGTATTTTATTAATTGTCTTATCCTATATTGAAATTAATTGGGGGGGGCGCCCCCTTGAATCCGCTAGTGAAGTAAAGTTTGTTAAACATCATAATGTATAACCATAGAAAAAAGTCAGCTTATTGTGTTGCACTTCAAAAACATTAAACCTACCTTAAAATAGTAAAATGTCAAGCTATGAAACAAAAACAAAAGAAAGGAAAAATGTAATACGGACAGTTTCTATTTATTTCTTACTCTGGATTAGATAATTCGTTAATGCCATTGTACTCTTTCAAGACTGCACGTTGTGACTGTTTGCAAACACCCGAACTTTAGTACATTCAGTACTTAAATGTATAAAAGCATTTACTAGGAAGAAAAATCTTTACTTCCGATTCCGATAATAAACAAGATGCAGAATCCACAGGAAACGCCTGTCCCAAGAAGTACCTTGTCGATAGGATATCGGGATGTTGAAGAAAATGTTTGATTGTCATTTCCAAAGGTTTGACTTCCTGAAAAAGTTTGTTTTTAATTTAATTGCAAATTTAAAAGAGACTCTGTCCACCTTATATATTGGCATAGAACTATAACAGACAAAATGTAATACAGTTATATGTTAAGAATTAACACTTAATATTATAATACATTTTCAAGATATCTACTATTAAGGTCTTGTTACAAATGGATGAAACATTCTGTATAAATGTAAAAATACATTCCGGAAAAAGGGTCAAATGTGTGTCCTTAATACGAAAAGTAGTATAGAAATGTTTTCAAAAGGTAGCACAGTTATGGGAATACACAGTATGGAGAAAATAACGACATTAGATGTAAAAGATGATCATGATCTTACACTGAATCAAAACAATTATCATCTTTATATTATCTTATAATCAAATATACTTCATTAAATGTGAAAGAAACATTATGTGTATGTAAGTGTAGATTTCTTCAGAACAGCGCGCAAAATAGAACGCGAACGCAACGTCATTCCGGAGGGACTTATTATTGATTCGGAGGAAACAACGGACAAAATATGAACGCATT